>NC_057940.1:2897854-2955354 GCF_018555375.3 Anguilla rostrata | reverse complement strand
TGCCTTCTTGAATTGCCTCTGGGTTTTCATATGTCCTTGTGTTGATTAAACATGAGCAGAATAAAGAGATGAAGTTCAGTTTAGCATATTAAATATATCCACATATTCGTATATTGAATATATTTGATTGCAAATAGCTTAGTGGCTTTTTTTTCCTTATTATAAGAGCTATAAGAGCGCAAGTTTGTTAAACTGTAATTGAGTAAGCTCATCTAACAATGAGGTACACAAGTTTCTTCATCGAACAGCTCCCTTGTTTCAGTAAAAGGTCTCAATGGATTTGGTTTTATTTTTACCAGGTAGCCTAAGAGGACCATCTGGATTTGACAACAAGGAGGCAAGGTGTGTCAGGTTTTTTTTTTTGTAGTTAGCTGAGTTGATTCTTGTGTTTGACGTCCAATTTTGCTCGGCTGAGTTTGAGATTTTCTGACCACTATCAAGTATGCCAGCAAAGAGCGAACGAACACATTAATATATTATTTTAGGAAAGTGGAAAAAAATTCTAAACTCTGCAATATTTTTTTTTTGGCATTAATGAGAGAATTATGTAAATCTAACCGTGAAGGTCACCCAGTTGGCCAACATGGGGGACGACAGACAGACTTCCTGTAAAAAAAAAAAAAACGTGTTAAATGAAACACTGGCAGGAAGTGGGAATCAGCCAGGTTGTCTCTGACTGTGTCAGTCAGATGCTGTGGAACTTCCCAGTCCTCGTCTGCCAGGTAACCGATCTGGGTCTGCCAGGTAAATTCTCTGGGTCTGCCAGGTAAACGCTGTTCTCATCTCAACACGAGGGTAGGGGAGGTGCAGCAGTTCTTTACATATAAAATAAAAAGTGAAGTTGTCTATGATCCTCAATGTATTAATCAGTCTACGTTTATTCTTTGCCTTGGTTTACTGCATAAACTATATATATATATATATATATATGCAATTGTTTGATTCGTATAACAACTAGGAATGCATTTCATTATACAAAATTTTCACTGTTGTAAAATATATGAACATTATGTGGCACATAAACATGATAGAAACATTACACAAGCCTTTTAGGAAATTAAGTTGCATATTGAAAGTGATCTACTTATTCTGACCATTTAGTTTCTACTTTGCTTCAACTAACCTGTTAAATTTAGTAGAAAAAAATATTTTGGACACAGAGTTCCCTTAATGGTGATGTTGTCATACAAGAAGACACAGCACAAAAATTTGATAATATGACTTTCAGATAATTTGCCCTTCCATTGTAACTGTTACAGTACCTGCAGATATTATTTTCAGATCATATGTGGCCATGAAATTGAACACAAAATTGATACGGTTATGACAGATTTATAGAGATCTGGAAACTGGGGTGGGCGTAGACATTCATGGCTGTGTTGATTAGATTCCAGCTGAAGTCTGCTGTCAATCAAGCCCGGCTGCATTCCTGGTTAAGGCCGTGCGGCGCCACCGTCAGCCCAGGGCTGCCCGCGGTCGCCGTGGAGACGAGCAGCTGATCGTCACCTAGGAGACCATCAGCACACGCTGCCTCTTAGCCCACTCTAAGAGAAGCCAGGTCAGAGGAGCCACACTTATATTTCAGAGATTAACCAAATCTCATTTTGCACTGATTTAGATTTAAATGATGGGTTGAATGGCCTGTTTTCATCATGTTGTGTTGTGTTGTGTGTTGTACTGTGATGTGCTGTGCTGTGCTGTGCTGTGCTGTGTTGTGCTGTTGTGTTGTGCTGTGCTGTGCTGTGCTGTGCTGTGCTGTGTTGTGATGTGTTGTGCTGTGCTGTGCTGTGCTGTGTTGTACTGTTGTGTTGTGCTGTGCTGTGCTGTGCTGTTGTGTTGTGCTGTGCTGTGCTGTGTTGTGTTATGTTAAATCCACTTCACCGGTGAAGACACAGCGCTCAATGTAAAGAATAAGTACCACTTTATTAATCTTTCATCGTTGTGCTGTGTGGTCACAGGCGAAATTGAGAGCTGTGTGTTTCAGTAGTTAGGGACATGTAGACTACAGACAGGACTAAAACAATCACACTGATAAACTTTTGGCAGACAGATGTTTTCAGGTAATATTACAGGGGAGGTTATCCCAAAAATCATATCACCTAACCCTTCTGTGAAGGCTTTGTGAAAGAAAACAATGGTCATTGATTCCTGAGAAGACCTTTGTGATTTGAGACATAGTGCTTACTCTACTCGGGGAAATGTTTTGCAAAGGCAAAGTCTCTGACATCACCAAGATCCATCTTCTAATAACTTCTGCAATATTTATATTTATTTCTCTGCACAGACCACATTTTAATCTCACTCTGATTCATTGCATAGGTGCTATTATTTTATCTTTCAGATCCCATTTAATTTGCCTGATTCACTGAAGTCTTTGATCTCAGGTAAAATAGTGTTGGGTGTATTGTTCGTGTAGTAAATTAAATCTTATTCTGTCCAATCCAATTCTTGCAACAGTCTCAGGGATGGCAATTTTCTTACAGCTGTCTTTACGAATAATTTCGGTAGCAACTGCCCTTATAGTGTCTGAAACTTACACTTGCTTTAGTTATGTTTTTGAATTATACGTTAATAACTCCAAAACACTGATTTGACCTTATCTGTGAAATTTCTATCAAGAAAATATTGAATAGAAGCCAGTTTATCACTGACTGAACCCGTTAAATTCAGTAAGATAGCACCTGCAGTGGGTAGCACTGTTGCCTCACAACAAGAAGGTCGCGGGTTCGAATCCTGGCCGAGGCCTTTCTGCGTGGAGTCTGTGTCCGCGTGGGTTTCCTCCAGGTACTCCGGTTTCCTCCCACAGTCCAAAGACATGCAAGTTAGGTTAACTACGGGGAGTCCTTAACAGGGCATTGCTGTAAATGAGCACGCGTGCTCAGTTGACCTGTCCCGTACGCATTAAGGTTAATGAATAAATAAGTATGCACTCGATAGTGTGCATCACGGCCACACGCCGGCGCACTTCCTGCTGCTCGGCCTGGCTCTCGTGTCCTCAGTCCGTTTCCGCGGAAGAGGCTGCCAGTAAGGACTGCTGTATAAACACCGGGCTCCGCGCCTTTTATGGTCTGGATCAGCGCCGGCGCCGGTGATCAGTAACTGTGTGTTTACTCGCGGCGTACACTTAGCTTAGCCCAACGTCGAAGCGACTGCGTGGGCATCGCATCGGGTAGGCTGTGCTTACATTTAGTTACATTACAGGCATTTAGCAGACGCTCTTATCCAGAGAGACTCACACAACTTTTTACATAGCATTCACACTGCATCCATTCATACAGCTGGATATATACTGAATGGTAATGGACTGCATTTATATAGCGCTTTTATACAAAGCGCTTTACAATTGATGCCTCTCATTCGCCAGAGCAGTTAGGGGTTAGGGGTTAGGTGTCTTGCTCAAGGACACTTCGACATGCCCAGGGTGGGGTTTGAACCGGCAACCCTCCGACTGCCAGACAATCGGTCTTACCTCCTGAGCTATGTCGCCCCTATGCCGCTGAAGCAAAGCAGTTTAAGTACCTTGCTCAAGGGTACAACGGCAGTGTCCTACCTGTGACCTTTAGGTTACAAGCCTAGCTCCTTACCCGTTGTACTGCACTGCCGCCTACATCTGACCTCTACTGCTACACACACTATGTATTTTGGAGTGGAGTGTAGCACAGTGGGTAAGGAACTGGGTTTGTAACCGAAAGGTCGGAGGTTCGATTCCCGGGTAGGGCACTGCCGTTGTACCCTTGAGCAAGGTACTTAACCGAAATTGCTTCAGTATATATCCAGCTGTATAAATGGATACAATGTAAAATGCTATGTAAAAGTTGTGTAAGTCGCTCTGGATAAAGCGTGCCGCTAACTGACCTGTATGTATGTAATACATTATGTAATGTAATGTATCTCTGTGTCTCAGATCACAGGACGCACAATCCCGGCTCGGTGTGATGTCAGAGCTCGGTTTGCGCGCGGCTTCTCACGCGCGCCGCATAACGGGCTCACATCTCTCGCTCTCGCTGGTCGTACTGCCTTGACGTGCACAGAACACGTGGGACCAGGAACCGTGGGAATCTAAATCCACTTTCGCCAGCGTTGCAAAACTCTGAGCAATTAAGAGTTAAAAAAAATAAATAAATGGATTCGAGCAGTGCACAGTTGGCACGGGACTTGAGCGGTTCTTTGACTGCTGAAAACACATCCCAGCATGCATTGCATTGGTCGAGCCTCACCAGGAAGTTACCACGCGGTGGGATTAATTTGCGATGTACTGTGAGAGTCTCACGGTGTGGCCGGAGTGGGTGCGAAATTAAAAATTGGGTCCTGTATCTAATTAGGCACACCCCTTGGCATATCCATTAGAAAGCCATACCCACCCTGAAACTTTGATGACTTGCAAAATTACCTTTAAATAATTTTACCGGGCATTTCTCTTAGATTTGTCTTTAGTGTATCATGTATGCATTGCCACTTCTTTTATATAATTTTTATTTTTATTTTTATTATAGCCATTTCATTTGTATTTTTTGTTTTGCTTTTAAAGATTCTCTCTCTTTCTTTCGTCTGTGAGAAGTACTGTCACTCCCTTTAAAAAAACCCAAACATACAGACATGCAAGAGAACACACAAAGACCAAGCACCGAACTAAGGAAAATCAGGAACTTAAAAACACCGTGAGACACACGCAGACATTTTACTGAAAACAAGGAGATATGTGCGGAATGTGAAAAATCAATTATCCAATCACAGTACAGCGAATGATAGTAGACACGAGACAGGAAACACAGGGAAAAGGAACGGGGTGAGAACTAAAGCAGGGTATTTAGGGGTCAGGAACTGGAGCGGTGACATGTGACGTGTGTGTGTGTGTGTGTTTGTGTGTGTGAGTGTCTGTGCCTGTCTGTGTGTGTGTGTGTGCGTGTGTATGTGTGTTTGTGTGTGTGTGTCCATGTGCCTGTCTGTGTGTGTGTGTGTGTGCCCGTGTGCATGTGTGTATGTGTGTGTGTGTGTGTGCCCGTGTGCGTGTGTGTGCGTTCTACATTTGCTTTTTTCAGTGACTAACCTCTGTGTGGAAGCAGCGTAGAGACTCACTGTGACAGTGAAATAGTGAAATCTATTATTGCTACAAATGCAGGGTGTAGCCAGAATGCTTGATATATAGATTTTCGTAGTAATTCTTTTTTGTACGCAGCTACAACATCTGCATTACATCGAACGAAAGACACTTACATGCTGCCGTTCAGTGCTTAATCGATGACGTGTGTTGATTTACCGGGATCTCGTAGGACGAACGCCGTTGCCAGTTCGCGATTTTTCCAAGGCAGTGGTCTGTAAATAGCACACCACAATTACAGTCTATTGAGCCATTATTTAAAAGCAGCGGTTTCAATTAGTTATCTGAGGGCATGCATTTTAGCACCCGGTGAATAGGAATTGTTTTACTGCCATTTTGTAGCCAATCGTGCGCGTTTTACGTTCATTCAAAGACATCAACCTGTGATTCGCATTACATTCAATATTTAAACACCAAATAAATGGGGGAAATAGACTAAAGAGGAAATAAACTTCTGTATCAAAACTGGAGGTGACTTCTGTGAATGGATGACAAGGGCTCATTCAGCATATGTCCCTAGCTACTGTCCAACATATAAATGCAAATAAAAGTGTTTGTTGTTTTTCAAGGACAAAGAAGGAAATTGTAAATTGTAAAGTCTGAACCCCAGCATATCTCATCTGGCCAAAAGGTCAGAGGATATATATAACTATTTGTAAACGTGCCTGTACCTTTTTTTACGAGTTTAATACAAACAATAAGAAGTGATATGAGTTCTTTCTTCGACAGATAAGATGCTGGTGGCCTTAAGACTCTTCCTGTTTTATGGTTATTGTTTTGTATTGCACTGGTCAGAATTGAATTTGATGCTGTGAGATTGTTTGCTGCTGCATCTTAGCCAGGGCTGGCTTATAATGAGATTTCTATCTCTGTATGAGTCACCTGGGTAAAGAATAACAAATGAAGTATTCCAATTAAAGACACAATACTGCATTTACTGCCTACAGGAATAGCCCATTGGTTGGTCTTGGTTTAACCATTCAATTAGACAATTCAGCAGAGCATCAATCTTAAGTCTGTTGCCAAGGATATGGACACTGATATGATTACTAATAGGCATAAAGTGTACAGTACTGAATTAAGAGTTTACACAGACCTCGCTAATTTCAGGTTGTCTCGCGTCGTCCTGTAACGGCAAGTTTCAAACAGCCACCAGGCCGGTTTGAACACCGGACTCGTGCGCGCGCGCGCGCCCGCAGACCTCGGGAAATGACCGCTTTCTCTTTAAATGTGAGACAGCGTTCACCCCGCTCCTCCGTCCGACGGCGTAATAGCAACTGGAGTCACTGCGCGGAGTTTGTGGCACCGCAGCCAAATAAAACAAAACTCAGGAGAAGGACGGAATACTAAGAGGTACTGTAAACAAAACAGATGTCAGTATGAGATATACTTGTTAAAGAAACACCGAGTCATGTTGTAGCACGTGACCAACAAGTTTTCAAGATTTTCCTCGGAAACAAACGACGTTTATCACAAAATACTGAAGAGGAGTCTCACTTTTCTGACTTGATATTACGACTTGAGAAATCTGAAATTGAGAGGTACGTCATGTGTTTAATAAATCAACTATTATTATTATTATTATTATTATTATTATTATTGTAGTAGATATATAATTATTTTCTCCCCCAATAGCATTGTCAAAGTAGGCAATTGTGAAAGCAAACAACTACCAGCTAACTGTGTATATTCATGTAATAGAAAACAGATGGTATTTAAAAAAACACGCAAGTGACGGTATCCTTGTGCATGTGGCTATGCGTAGGGTTTGTGCTATGATCTGTAGTTTCTTGTTTTCGCTCTTCTGTAACTGGATGTCACATGAAAGGGATGTGCGTTTCGCACAGAGAAAGTAAGCCTTCTAAACAGGTGTCCTGCAGAAACGGTGGCATGGTCCCTGAACTGGTTTCTTTACGCGTTTCTGCTGAATTGCCTGGAAATACCCGGTTTGCCATCGGTGGCCAGTTGCATTTAACGTGTCAGTATTTTTAGCGGTTGGGAAATTGGAGACTGCACGCGCTTGGAGCGAAAGCGTTTTTTCATGCTTCAGTGCGGAGCTAGTCTCCCCAATATAAAGTTACCCGCAAGTAATTTGCAACCACAAAACACTAAACCGTCGTTACAACAAAATGCCTATGATACACGCTAACACATTTTATATTCTGGATTCGCCTTAATTTTCTTATTGAATGGACATTTATGGTGTCACAGCGTCAGTGCAGGTGTGCCGCGACCTCAGTTATTGCAAGAACAGCCTATGATTACAGAAACAACAAAGCTTTTGGTGGAAATCTCATCTCATGACAAGCTTTACGTTGTGGGAGGAAGGAAAAGCTGTGAACTCTCGTAATACCGGCGAGTCTGTAAAAAAGTCACTTGTAACAGAAGTATTTTAACCTGGGGATAACTAAACAAAATAAACTTTATAAAATGTATTTTTTAACGGAGTATTGTGGTCAGAATCACAAAAAGCTGAATATGCGGAGAGATCATTTCGTTTATATTTTGAGTATTTGCATTGGGACTGTAGAAACCATTGGTGGGTTTATAGAGCAAATGTCAACATATTCAAGTGCCCCATATGCCTCCTTGTATATATATATATATATATATATATATATATATTATATATATATTTTTTTTTTTTCCAAAGGTCGGGGGTGGGGCAGGGGATGGGGAGGGGATGGGGAGGGGCAGGGAAGAAGGGTGGGGCAGGGCTAAGCAGTAGCTGGACTTGGTTTCCTCTACCTGTATGCTAACATTTTCCATTAAAAGACAGAAGTGGTCCTGGAGCAGTGGCTCAGTTCTGAGAAGCTTTATAAATGTGGGCCTAGGATTCCTCTGGGTAGTAATGGCATTCGTTGGCCAGTAGGGGCGCTTGTCACCCAGGGCCTAATGAAAGCCCCAATCACCCGCTGCAGGAATAGGAGAGACTGTGCTCTGTGAGACACCATCTTTTCAATGGGACATTCGTCGTGCTTGCTGATCTTCGATGTGTTTCATCACTTCAGTGAGTAGTAGTGTAAGTCACTGATTGGCTAAAGAATACACACCTGGTTTGCGAGGTCTAAATTCCCATGTGGAAAAAATAGTATATTCCACTATATTTGATAAACTTTATACTTTAAGTATTCAGAAATATATATGATATAGTATTCTTCCGTTATACTACAGCATACTATTTTTTCACAGGGGTTGGCTGATTGGAAGAAAACCCCCAAAAATTGCAGACACTGCAAACCTTTCTCTCTCTCTCTCTCTCTCTCTCTCTCTCTCATATATTGCTCAGTGATATTAATTTAGCTGCTTCTTCATAACATTGTACAGAGTGCCAGCGGGCCGTTTGATCTCGAACTTTGATTTGCTCATTTTAATTTGAGCAGATTAGTTTGCCGTGCGTCTGTGAATGGGATAGGGCCGTGTTAGATGTTAGCGTCTAATCTCACAGCTCTATTTTGGACCAGCGGTGGTGGTTGAAATGGAGCCAGAACGGGCGTCTGAAAGACCTCAAAGCGCTCTGTAAAGTTACGCTTTATTGGTGATTTAATACGCCTCTGTGGGGGGGAAAACAACTCCAAGACAAATATGTGAGAAGAGTTAAAAAAAAACACTAGACTAAAATAATTGATTTTTTTTGGTTAAAAACCACTACGCTGCAATGAAGTGCATTTTTATCTTGTCTTTATCAATTATGCCCCGATTAAACAAGTAATTGAAACAAAGTTTGAGTACCATGAAGTATGGCAAGTCACAATCACTGCAGTATTGGAAAACTGGGCTCAGATGGGGGCCATTGATTCATTTCTTCACTTAAGGTTTTCTATTAATGGATCATCGTTAGACATGCTCCATAAATGCTGTGATTCTTTTATCACACAGTGCAGTCTCTTCTGTAAACGAGCGTGATGAACAGAACATCTGACTGGAGTTACGATGCGGTCACACCCTCATTCCTGCGAAGAGGCAGTCTTGTTTTGTTCAGCCACGACCCTAGGAGAGTTCACCAGATTCACTGATGTCATCGAACACAGCACTCCTGCACCGTCTGATCTGAAGGCGTACTTTGCAGGATTTTTGCTTTGAAAATATTTTAAGCTGACCAAGTCACATCTGTGATGCACTGGCAATCTCTGTCTTTATGCACATTAGCCGAATTTGTGCACCCCGTTACTCATATTTGTTACTTTAAAATGTGTTCAGGATGTTTTTGGGCACGGCACAATTTTCTGTGTGTGTGTGGGTGGGGGGGGGGAGGTGTGACTACAGAGCCTCTGGTTGGGGATCAGATTTGTGGTTTGTTGTTATAGCTAGCTAGCTAGCGGCTACAATGGCCCAGATACAGCAAAGCAAAAAAGACAATCCGACAGGGCTTGTTCAAGGACCAGAGTTAACTCTGGAATTGCTTTTCCTTGGTGGCGTCAGGTGAAGTTTGCAAAGGGGATGAGAAGTGACATTGATGACCGAATTGAGAGGACAGGGTTGAAGATGGAGGAGGTGACTTCTTTGATTGTGAACACAGGACCACAGAAAAGCTTTAAAAAAATCCTGCATAGTATGCCTTTAAGGCAGGGGTCCTCAATCTTATCCAGAAAGGGCCGGTGTGGGTGCAGGTTTTTGTTCCAGCTGGGCAGTTACACACCTCATTCCACTAATCAAGGTGCTTAGCAAAGATTCCAAGGGGTTGATTAGTGGAATCAGGTGTGTAACTGCATGGTTGGAACAAAAGCCTGCACCCACACCGGCCTTTTCTGGATAGGATTGAGGACCCCTGCTTTAAGGCCTAATCCCAAGCAGGAAGTCTCAGGCAATCTTACATCGCTTTAGTGTTTATGTCCTTTTGGTAGACCCGCTCTCTGCCAATGGTTTTTCCTAGCCTTTGTGCTTCAGTTCCCTCACAAGAACAGAAAAGTCTCGTCTGGTGTTATGTACAGAAACCAAGAGGAATATTTGCTCCACAGAAACTCAATCTGCCAAAAATGGAGGTAGTTTATTCCTTACAGTACACAACCTTGTAAAAAGCAGACCTGGGTCAAATACGTATTTGTTTTGGATTCGAATACTTTTCTGTGCCCTATCGATCTTGCCTGGTGTAACTGAGTCTGCCAATATGACCAGAAGGCAGGGTTTTTGCAGTTTTTGAGAGTATTTCATTGATTCCAATACACCAGACAAGATCAGTAAAGCGTAGAAAAGTATTTGAATCCAAAACAAATACGTATTTGACCCAGGTCTGGTAAAAAGCCTTAAAAGGTGCAGTGAGGTTTCAGCCCTCCTGACTGTCTTCCTTCTAATGCTCCCATCTTCTTCAAATTCCTATGTTATAAATGCTGTGTATGCATTGCAGGTGGCACCATTGTGTGACCGGTCACACCTGCAGTGTACACAGTCAATGTGCTCGAATGCTGCCCTTCCTTTCTCCTCCTCCTTCGGCTTGAGATTCGTTGTGCTGTTGGAACAGGCGGTGTTGTTCCCTGCACGGTCGGTGTTAGGGTTAGGGTTAGGGTTAGTGAGTGAGCTTAGCCTGCGGCTAATTCCCGTAGGCCGCAGTGACACACGTGACACTAATGGCCACCCTGATGTTGTAGCTCTTCATCATATCTCTTCTCTTGTAATCATGCCTCACTTCTAGTTTGACTTGCCATGTAACTTTACTGATTTAGCCTATGTTTACTGCAGCTCTACATCAGTCAGATGCAGCTCTAAATCAGTCAATGGAGCTCTAAATCAGCCAATGCAGCTCTAAATCAGTCAATACAGCTCTAAATCAGTCAATGCAGCTGTAAATCAGCCAATACAGCTGTAAATCAGTCGTTTCCAGCGTGGACTGAATCTCCCTGCTGTTTGTGCCTTGCACTCTGTCGCAATCTTTTAGGGATGCGATGTTCTAATTATACTGTTCGTCTTGTAATGGAAAAATATGAGGACGGAACGGAGCTCGCTCAGCTGAGTTTGGTGTTTATTTCTCTCACTCTTAACTTGGTAAACCTGATCCCTTGGAATACGTGAGTGTGCTCGGCCATTATGAACTGGTTTTTAAAGTTTTCATTTTGTTGGGTAATTTTGACGGATGCCGGAGCAGATGTTCTTGTTGAGGTTCAATAGCTGAGCCAACTGGATTGTGCCACATAGCAGAATGCAAAATAAATAAATAAATAAATAAATAAATCACTTCTGGAACCCTGATTTGAAAAGTTTCCCACTGTTAGAGAGAAAAATAATATTTGGAAAGTTCCGGTCATACGGTGAGATAGGGGTTACATTGCTGCATTGTAACAGTGTGTTTTATGCATACAGTGACATTGTCAGTGTTAATTCAACTCCAGAAGTGTTAACGTGAGCCCACTGGTAGAGAGGGTGTTTTGCTGTGTAAGCCAGCCTGTCCAGACCAGGTTTCCGTAGCAATATGTGGTCCAAGAATTGAAGTACTAAGGTCATGCTGTACCTCTGGCGACAACAGCAGTTACAACAACAGCAGTAATGACAACAACAATAACAACATAAACAGCTACAACTACAGCAACAACAACAGCAACAATAATATTAACATTAACAACAACATTAACAATATCAACAGCAGCAGCAACAACAACAGCAAGAACAACAGGAACAACAGCAACATCAACAACAAAAACTACAATGTTAACAACAACAGCGACAACAAGAACAACAGTAGCCACAGCAACAAAATTAACAACATCAACAGCAACAACAACAGCCAGAGTAACAGGAACAACAACAATATTAAAAACAACAGCAACAACAACTGCGACAACAACTGCAATAGTCACTGCAACAAAAACATTAACAACAACAACTGCAACAACATTAGCAGTAACAACAACATCAAAAGCAACAAGAAAATCCTCCCAATATGTTTTAAGGAGGCTTTGCGGAAACTTGGTGTAAACACCACGCGCAGGCCCCACCACCATACCGGCTAATTAGCAGCAGATCGACAAAGTGACGCTGGCCATGTATGGAGCAGTCTGTGACCGCGCACGCTCCGAAACCTCTTGTATATAAAGAGATTAAAATGTCTGAGGCTTTGTCAGATTTCGCGACTCTTGCGCTGAGTACCATGTGTGTACGATGCGAACAGTAAAGGGGGGCGACATAGCTCAGGAGGTAAGACCCGATTGTCTGGCAGTCGGAGGGTTGCCGGTTCAAACCCCCGCCCTGGGCGTGTCGAAGTGTCCTTGAGCAAGACACCTAACCCCTAACTGCTCTGGCGAATGAGAGGCATCAATTGTAAAGCGCTTTGGATAGAAGCGCTATCTATATAAATGCAGTCCATTTACCATTTAAAGGGGTCGTGGTGAAGCGGGGGTGTGGCGATCACAGATGCACAGTTTTTGGGGTAAATAAGCGAGCGGCGGTGGCCTCTTGTTCGTGAGCGGGTGAGTGGGCACGCGTGCACACTGGCTCTCAGAGCCTCGGGGGGGTGCTCTGCCAGGTTCGTTATGCACGCGGGACATCTTGGCGTCCCTTCTGCGCCGGCGTCTCTGGCGTCCGAGCTTCATTGTCTCGCCCCCCCCCCCCCCGGTGCTAATACTTTTCCTTTTATAGGAAAACATTCGCATAGGATGCCTGGGATACCAGGACTGGGCGGAACAGAGAGAGGGGGGATTCTGGCGCAGAACCTTGGGGGGGGATCCCTGTAGGCCAGTGCTGCCCCCTCTTGGTAGGGAAGGCGTACTGCAACCTCACCTCGACATTAGCTGCCCCGCTCCACCCTCTCTCTCTCTCTCTGCTTTCTGTTCTTTTTAGGAAAAGGATAAATTTTGTTTTTGGACTCCGGGGCGAGGCTCGTTTTATATCCTGCAGTTCAGGAGTTTTCAGCCTTCTCTGATCCAGGGACTCCCACCCAGACCCAAAGGCATGTAGGGGACCCCCATCATCAAGCTAAAAAAAAGGTGCCGTAAAAAAAAAGGATTTATATTTTAAAATATTTCTGCAAATCTATACGTAATCATAGCCTATCAGGTCTGGCCAGAGGCACTTCCTGCACTTCGTGGACCCCCCTGTAGAGACTGTAGATAATTCAAGGTTGTGGTTCCTAAATTTCTGTACCCATGACCCACCTATCGTACCGGCCCCAGTTCACAGGTCTCTCTTTGAGTGGCCAGTGTCCTGTAGAGATCCCAGTTTACAGGTAACGAGGGGTCATTTCAGTCTGGGCTTAAAGTTAGTCCTCGGTTTGAGGGGTCACTTCAGTCTGGGTTTAAAGCTAGTCCTCGGTTTGAGGGGTCACTTCAGTCTGGGTTTAAAGTTAGCCCTCGGTTTGAGGGGTCACTTCAGTCTGGGTTTAAAGCTAGTCCTCGGTTTGAGGGGTCACTTCAGTCTGGGTTTAAAGGTAGTCCTCGGTTTGAGGGGTCACTTCAGTTTGGGTTTAAAGTTACTCCTCGGTTTGAGGGGTCACTTCAGTCTGGGTTTAAAGCTAATCGCAGGACTAAGCCTGGCTCTGAGGTTTGGAAATCGTGTGCCGCTTTTCCAATTTGAAGATATTAGCAAAACCACATCAAGTACTCAAGGCTAAGGCCTTGTCTATCTGACTGAGGTCGAACCCTTAATGTTGGCTGGATTATTTTAATGTGATACCGACTGATGTGGCAGCCAGAGTTCTCGATGGACTCCCAACACGTTCAGAATGTAGCAACCAAGAGCTCTCACACGCAGTCTTTTGGACTGTAATGTCCCAGTGCTCTATTGGCTACCCTTCAGGTTCATGGTCTGCTTATAAAATCAACATCTCACTTTTTATATTATATTACCTGGCCGAGTTCCCTTCCTTAGCTCTGACCCTCTCGGATTGGCTAATTATTGGCTAATTTGCCTCGGGTGCTTTCTGGCTAATTGCTTTAGCATTTTCGGCTGTGTTTCATGAGTTATATTGCT
Source organism: Anguilla rostrata (assembly GCF_018555375.3). Classification (NCBI taxonomy): domain Eukaryota; kingdom Metazoa; phylum Chordata; class Actinopteri; order Anguilliformes; family Anguillidae; genus Anguilla; species Anguilla rostrata. Next base: position 2,941,361 of record NC_057940.1, on the reverse strand, counting down.
GTTTGTTTAAACCGTAAATTGACATTTATTTTTGACATATTGGGTGAATGGTTTTACTGTCCCCTTGAAAACAACAGCACTTTGTTTTTTTCTAATCTTAAATATTTATTTGAGAAAAATATATGAGATCTATTATTTATATCCTTTACTATCACTCTATACACATACTTAATTTTCACATTGTAGTTATTAATGAAGTCTCCTCATAACCTCAGTTGAGGTGGCCATAAGATGTCACTATCTCCGTCCTGCCACTAGAGGGCAGTGTGCGCTGATGAACCCTGTTGTGGGGAGTGCAGGGATTTGATTTGCGCTGAGGCTAACCTCAGTGCAGAGGAACAGCAGGGCCTGGGACACAGGCCTCTCTGTGAATCCTGCAGTGTTCCTGCCCTGCCGTAGAAGAGAATATCTCCTCCTTATTTCCCATCTGACATTGCCCCCCCCCCCCCCTCTTTTTTTGAAGGGGGGGGGTATTCTGTCCTGTCCCGCTTGCCCAGAGCTCACACAGAACCTCTTTGATAAGAAGGGGAGCTGTTTTCTCTTTTGTACGGGTACCTTTTGTATTTTGGGCAGCTGTGGGCATTCACTGCTTTTTAAAAAAAAGTTTTTTCTTCTTCTTACATCTGCCATCACAGCGTCTTTGTTGAGGAAACTGCTAGGCTGCGGCGTTGTGCTAGGCTAGCTGCATCGAGGCTGCGCTTAAACAAGCTCCTTAGTTTCCCAGCCACTGTGTATTTACAGTGGTCCACTGTTTTGTGGTTTGTTTGCATGGGATGGTGTATTGAAGCATGTCATCCCAACCCCAGCTGTGCTCTCTGTATAAAAGGGGGGCTTCCAGACTTCAGTCCTGGAGGGCCACAGCGTCTGCGGGTTTAACTCCAGTCCTGGAGGGCCGCAGTGTCTGCAGGTTTAACTCCAGTCCTGGAGGGCCGCAGTGCCTGCAGGTTTAACTCCAGTCCTGGAGGGCCGCAGTGTCTGCAGGTTTAACTCCAGTCCTGGAGGGCCGCAGCGTCTGCAGGTTTAACTCCAGTCCTGGAGGGCCGCAGTGTCTGCAGGTTTAACTCCAGTTCTGGAGGGCCGTAGCGTCTGCAGGTTTAACTCCAGTCCTGGAGGGCCGCAGGTTTAACTCCAGTTCTGGAGGGCCGCAGCGTCTGCAGGTTTAACTCCAGTCCTGGAGGGCCGCAGCGTCTGCAGGTTTAACTCCAGTCCTGGAGGGCCGCAGCGTCTGCAGGTTTAACTCCAGTCCTGGAGGGCCGCAGCGTCTGCAGGTTTAACTCCAGTCCTGGAGGAGGCGCTGTGTCTGCAGGCTCCGCCCACAGGTCCAGAGGCCCCGCCCCACCTGCCACCTCGTCTTCATATTCTTGCACCTTTTAAACCGAGCGAAGCGTTTGTTTTGACCCTTCTGTCTATAAATACATTCCCCAAACTCGAGTGTGACACTCTCTCCACCCCCCATCCCCTACACCCTGTCCCCCAACACTCACACGTGAGGGAAACAGCACACCCCCCCCCTCCTCCCCCTCCTCCCCATACCTGGATCAAATCTACCCTTGAAATACTTCAACTTTAAATGCAAGCAGAAAAACACTCTTGCAGATCCCCAGGAGTTTTTGTCGAACCGCGTTACCCTAACAAAAACATCACGGTTATGTAATCCGCGGAACTATTACTGGTGTCTAAAAGGTTAAAGTATTTCACAAGTTTATTTGACCCTGGTGTTTGCTACACTTTGTCTGACGAGTGTCATTTGAATCCAAGATTCCCTCCTGTCTCAATCGGTGAATAAGTAGAAGTCCTCGCAGCCATGACTTACTGATAAAGGCATGATTTTATATTTATTATGCTTTTATTTTTATTTTTTCTTCATTGCTCTTGGTTGGTTATTTTGTCGGTGTGATGAACAAATTCAAACCTGCACTCTTGAAAAAAACTCTTGAAAACGCCAGTAGTGGCAAAAAAGGAATGCATTTCAGCATTGGTCGTTTTAGAAGAAACTTTCATTTAAACTGTCATTCTGTTTAAGCCTCATTGCAACCAAACACAGACAAATAAGCTTGCAAAAATTGGGAGGGGGGGGTAGCATGTTATTGATTTAAGTGCCTCTTACATCTCCAGAGATTTCCCCCAATTTGGGTGCTGTACCTCTGGAGCTACCAACCCCCCCCCCCCCCCACCCTCCAGAATTACCCCCAGGGGGGCGGGAGGGCTGCTGAGGAGTTGCCCTGGTGGAGTGTTGCTCTCACAGCTGATTCGATCCCTCTGAGGTCCACGCAAGCTATTTATGGCTGGGCTGTTGCTATGAAAGCCCAGCTCTTCAGGCCTTACATGGCTGCTCCTGTAAAAAGGGGGTTAGCCCCACAGCGCTAGGCCCTGCCTCCCCACACACAACCACAAACCAGCCTCGGGATCGAGCTGTCACAGACGCCCTGAAGGATGGGAGCTTAACAAAAAAATAATAAAAATATTATTATTTGGGTGGGTGGATGAGTGGCTTTACACTGTTACTGGACCTTTTGGGACTTCTTCTGGAGAGAAACCCAAGTGACTTTGACTTTGGATTTTCAAATCTAATCAAGAATACCCTGGAATATAACTCTACCTGTAGACTAATCACTTTCTTTCTCTCTCTGTGTTCTCTCTCTTTCTCTGTCTCCTCTCTCTTCCTCTCTCGCTCCCTCTCTCTCTCTCCTCTCTCTCTCTCTCTCTCTCTCCTCTCTCTCTCTCTCTCTCTCTCCTCTCTCTCTCTCTCTCTCTCTCTCTTTACTCCCTGGTTTACTTTACCCTCGGGCAGCAAGGGGGAAAGCCCCGTTCTATATTTGTAAGGTCCTGAATCATCGTGATCGCCGGGTCTAGCTGCTTGGCATTGCTGCTGTGGGCGGAAGCCGGCGGCTGCGTTGGGTCACTGCCGTTGGGTCACTGGCGTTGGGTCAGTGGCGGCGACTCCTCAGTAGTGACCTCCTCATCCTCCTCCTCTCCCCCCATCCCAAAAAAGGCCAGAGGAGGTACAGAACGGCGTCTTCGTCCTCTTCAAATTCGTGAACTTTCCTTCTGCGGGGGCCGTCCCTTTCAACAGGTCGACTCCCCGCTGCCGCGGCAACCGCCCCCCCTTCCGCCCCCCCCCCAGCCTTAATGCAGTCTCCCGAGAGGTAAGTATGTCTACCAACTCGCCTGACTGATGATCACTAATGACCGTTGCTGTTAACAACTCAAAGTTGCACAAGGCTGTGTTTTGACTCTCCTCTCTGTGAAGCCACACGCGTGTTTTTAACGCAGTTTTGGTGATACAGAGGGGCCATGTTTTTGTTGTTTAGCAAATAGGTATTTTCTTCTTTTTTTCGTGCGTTCAGGGATTGTGCTGTACCAAAATTCCGACTTTTACCAAGTTTCTGGTGGCTGAGTCTCCTCTTGGAGCATTCTTGAATTTAAGTTTTGCTGTAGTACTGCAACCCTGTGAAACTCAGCTACCGTGCATGATATTCTTAGCGGGAGCTGGTTTTCCCATAATCTGTGTTCTGCACTGTTGGATTTAGCAGTGTTTATACAAAGTTATAAGCTGATTAGGGGAACATTGAGCACATTCTGTTTCGTGTGGTAAGATAGACTAGCCCTGGCTGTGAAGGCTGAGGCTGGCTGGTGTTAAAGTGCATTTAAAGGGATGAAATTTAGCGTAAATGTGGCTAACGGAAGGGCCAGAGCCTGATTGTTCACCCCTTGTGTGTATTCTCTTAGTCTTTCTCACGTGTGTCTACTTAGTACACAATAAACAAGGTCCTCCCACTCGCTCTCTCTTTCACACACATGCATAGAGTTATCCCTCTGCCACACAGAGACTGATGCAGGCATGCATGCACACACACACACACACACACACGCACGCACTGAAAACACACATGCATGCATGTACGCATGCACGCACACACACACATGCACGCACACATTCAGGTACACATACTCTCACACACACGTATGTACACATGCACGCACACACACACATGCACGCACACATTCAGGTACACATACTCTCACACACACGTATGTACACATGCACACACACACACACACATGCACGCACACATTCAGGTACACATACTCTCACGCACACGTATGTACGCATGCACGCACGCACGCAAACACACATACACGAACATGCACACACACACAAACACGCACATACACGCATCCACATACACACAATCATGCACACACATACACACAAACATGCACACACACACACACACGCACATACACACACACTCGCCCACACACACATGCACATACACACCTACACAAACACACACAAGCATGCACACACGCACACACACACACACGCACATCACACACACACACACACACACACACACACACACACGCACACACACACACACCTTTCCCCTGTTTCACGTGTGTGGTGCGTTTGATTGATCTGGTGAGCACGTGACTGCTCTCAGGCTTATTTTTTAAGCGCCCTCTGTAAGTCCTGCTCGGCTAAGCAGCCTGTAATTGGCTGACGCTGATCTGATCACGGGGCTCTGGACGGGAGGCAGGGGTCAGCGCGTTTCCCCCGGTTACGGTACGGGACCCCTGCGCACCTTCAGCGCGGCCCGTGCCGTGACCCGGGGGACCGGGAGCTCCGCCAAGGTGAGAGGGTCGCTCACCTGGAGAAACGATGAGCTGAGGGGTCACAGGATGACCTGGGGGGTCACGTGATCTCTTTCCTGAGCATTCTGTGTGGGAATACCGTGTGGCTTATTCGCCGGCTTATTTTCTGATGGTTTCCGTCCAGTTTCCTCATCACAAAATATGCATTGTATCCTTCAAATGGACTGCATTATATGGTTATCAAGCGTTACAATTGATGCCTCTCATTCGCAGACGTGGGGGTTTGACCGCACTCGACTGCAGACAATCGTCTACTCTGACTATGTTGCCCATGCTCAGGATGGTGGTTGGTGGGGGCTGTGAGCTGATTTTGGAACGTATTCTGCAGTAATGGTCACTTCTCAAAACCATGAATGGTAACATTGCCGTTCCGAGTCTATTTTATTATGAAGTGTTGTCCACAGCTGTGGTAGGAAGGGGGAGGAAAGGGGAAAGGATTTGTTTTGTCACTGGTTGATTTATGCTCTTGAGCCAAAATGGAAGACATACCTTTGGCATCAATGCTCTCTGAAAGGGGAAAAGAGCTGCTCTCGAGCCAAAATGGAAGACATACCTTTGGCATCCGCACTCTTTCAGAGGGGAAAAGGTTACTGTCCTCATGTCCTTTTGTCAGATTACTCCCCTGAAACCTTCTGGAAGGATCTGGAATAATACTGCGCAGTCTGACCTCTGACCTTCTCTTGGAGAAAGGCCTCTTGAGTGTTCTGTGCCTCTGAGTGTTTCACCAAACGCAAACTATAAAATCGACTGTCACTCTCTTCTTCATGCGCCACCTCATGTATGTGATGAGCTCCTCTGACCAGATGCCGTTCTCTAAATCTGTGCCTTTTTCTGTTCCTGTTAAATTTCTGCGCAGGAAGAATTCCTGGCATTGAATCAACGCTGACAGCGTTTACATAGTGTGTACTTATTCTCTCAGAGTCGATTAAACAGCGGAAGTTCTGCAGCACGTAAAATGCACCGCAGACTTAAATATGACATTAACACCTGTGAGCCGTCAGTACGTTAAACGGAACGTTTGAGCTGTTACAGTGTGAGGGTTACCCTGGGTAACGTCTGTCCGTGGACCTTAGTGAAACATTCATTAGGCGTGATGGTGGAGGTGTACCAGATGTTATCCATGGCACCTACGGCTGTCGTTAGTCTGCCCCCTGCTGGTGGGAGGTCTGTTAATTTCTCAGATCGAGGATCATCCCTCAGACCAAGGGGTGTTTCACAAAGCAGGATTACTGAGTTACCTGGCTAACTGCGCTGAGTAAAACCCGGAACAGCTCTTTTTACTTCAGTCCATGTCCCAGATTTGGGAGGGTTCCAGGTTTTACTCAGTGCAGTTATCCAGCTAACTCAGTAATCCTGTTTTGTGAAACAGGGTCCTGCTTCATGAAACTGCTCCCCCCCCCCCAAAGGGTTTCCCTTAGCTGGCCCCCAGACCAGGGCACAGAGACCTGGGGCTGCTGTTATTCTCTCTGAAGCTGGGGTGTCCAAATGTGTCCAGAAAGGGCCGATGTGGGTGCCATGTTTTCGTTTTTGCCCCGCACTAAGATACCTGATTCTGCTTATCAATGTCTTGATCGAAGACCATGATTAGCTAATCAATTCACTCAGGTATCGTAGCGCTGGGCTAAATTAATAACCTGTACCTGCACTGGCCCTTTTTGGATAAGACTGGACACCCCTGCCTTGAAGAGTCTGCTCCTCCGGGCGGGGCGGGGCGGGGGGGGGGGGGTTGCGTAAGTGTGCGAGGACCAGCCCTACCCAGTCCCGCTGCAGATGGGAATGTTCTTCCTAATAAAGTCCTGTCTTGGGCTCTGAGAAACAGAAGGCCCTTCTCAGGATCTGTTCAATCTCACACGGGTACAGGCTGCACCTCATCCCAAAAAAAGAAGAAAAAAAAAAGAAAAACAAGCATCGCAGATTCACACGTAGTCAGCGCCTTGTGAGGGGTCACTTCACGGTGACCTGTCTGCACGTGGAAGGTTTTTAGAAGTAAGGACAGCCAATTCTGTAACACGAGCGAGGGAGAGAGACGGAGAGGGAGAGAAAGAGAGAGAGCGGACGGGGGAGAGAGAGTGGGGGGGGGGAGAGAGCAAGAGAGAGAGACAGAGAGTGAGAGAGGCTAACGCTAGCTGCATATAGGACTCTAAGTCTCGGACTGTTTGTATGTCCAGTCTGGTGTTCTCAGGACTGCTTGGTGGAATCCGTCCATGTTCAGCTCGGCTGTGTCCTGGAGGCTGATATTCATTTGAAAATGAATGTTCTTCTCCTTCTCCGTGTGTTTCAGCAACACTTATCCAGCTAACTCAGTGATCCAGGGGGGTGTTTCACAAAGCAGGATTACTGGGTTAGCTGGATAACTGCGCTGAGTAAAACCCAGAACAGCTTTTTTCACTACAGTCCATGTTCCAGTAATTCTACTTTGTGAAGTACCCCCCAGGCTCTTATTGATCAAGAACTGTTTACCAAATCTGATCTTTTTGAGAGACTCCCCACAATATTATTTTATGAATAGCCATATTTGTATGTTTACAATAAGCTGCAAGGTCCTTATTTCTGTCATAAAAAAGTGACACAAGACAAAGGAAAAGAACTTAAAGACAGAATATCACGATGTATGACCAGGTACATGTATGCATCCACGTACAAATGTGGTCCAAACTGTAATAGAAAATATCCAATTCCATGTGATTATTTGTTGTGTAGGCTTCAAGCAGAAAATTAATCAGATGCACATCCCAGATATAGGGCGAAAAATATGATTTCAAGTTGCTTGAAGCTTCCTTTACGAGCAAAGCTGTCATGAATTTTATAAGGTCCCCAGAGCGAAAACATTTTAAGTCGCGCACGGCGTGTATCGTATCGCGTTTCGCACGCGCTCAGGTCCGGGAAGATTGTGCAACGTGAACGCCGCGAGCGCCTGATATCCATCACAGCTCGAAATGACTTTCATTTCGAGCCGCCGGTCGGGAGCTAAGCGCTAAGGGCTGACGGTAAATAAACCAAACCGCGGTGCGGCGATCTATGTGTCTACAGGTTTCTGTGCCGTTTTTTTTTATTTTTTAAATCATCGTTTGACGTGTAAATGACCAGGGGGTCTGGGCTCTGTGTGACGAAGCAGGATTACGGATTTCTCTGGATTACTGAAAAAAAAAAACGGAACACCTCCAAAATCTGGAACATGGACTGAGGTAAAAAATAAAATAAAAAAGAGCTGTTGACTTATCTGGTTACTTTGGTCTGAATTGTTTCATAACTTTGAGATAGAAAAAAAAGAAAAAAGTTCAGCAGACTCAATTACAGCAAACCAGGAATGAGCATGACAGATCAGATATAGAACTGGAACAGCTACTCCCAGTCTGTTAGATAAGGGACAGGTGTTCCAGTTACAATGGGGCTTTGTGGTTGAGGGATTTTTTTAAATCTGAGGTTGGAGCTCGTGCTAAATTGGTTGTAATTGCAACCCTCCTTGCTCTGTTGATTGCTTAATTGGACTCACCTGGACAGGAAGTTGAGTCGGGAAAAAGCCAGCCTAAGTGTTAGTCAGCCACTAATTGAACGGTGAGGATTTCTCCCTGTCCGTCAGTCTCTCTGGTATTTTGGTCTGGTTTGGTTTTGGGCTGTTTGTGGTTCATTTACCGACCCCCCCCCCCCCCCCCTGAGAATGGTCATCTCTGACAGGCAGGACCCAAGCTTTACAGGTCAGTAGCAGGGATGTCACTTTTCACTTTTTCACTGGACCGTTAGCCAGTGTTGTTATTAAGCACCAGCCTATGTGACTCATAGGCCAGCTAGCTTTTTTCTCCTCAAAGTTTGGCAGCTTAATTTAAAAACCAAAATGTGCTAATTTGTCAGTGAGATGTTCTAACTCCTGAGCTTAAATTGTTTTGTGTGTTAGTGTTACTCAATTTCTTTAACTTTTGTTTTGCCTAACTAAACATTGTAGATTATGATACTTTAATAACCTCAAGATTATTATTATTTTTTTTAATTTAAGGGCACTAGTATGACTAGTTAATGGTTTACAGAATAAAAAAAATTGTGTGTGTGTTTTGTTCTCTTCACAAGCAGATTCTTACTTTGAGTAAGTGCTGCTTTTATGGTTGGAATCTCAAGAGTTCGTTTTCTGATCTACATTGTTATCAATGTTTAGTCGATCAAATTAAGTGAGCATTTGAACGAGTTAGACGTTTGCTGCATCAAAAATAAATCACTTCAATATAACTTGATGGCACACTGCAGTTTGTGGGTGTTTTTTGGCCAGTGTAGGTTTTTTTGTGTTGGTATATAGTGTGTGGTGTGTTAAAGGGGAATGGTGGTTTCTCTCATCTGGTGGAGTCTTTGGGTTGCCCAGTGCTTTGGGTATTCTGGGAGAAAAAGATTAATGTGTGTTTTGCGCTGTTTTTTTGTCAGGTCCCTGTTGTAAATGGTATTGCATTCTCTCAGCACGTGCGCTATCTTCAGGAGCGACTTGCGTTGAAAGAGAACAGAAGCGCGTCCAGCAGCACTAGGCCTGGCTAAAGGGGCATTCACAGGGGAGTGTGTGGGACTGAATTCTCAATAAAGTACCCAAAGTCAGCCGACCTCTGATGACCATCAAAGAGGCCAGAGTAAATACAAATCTGAGACGCGGTCTGAAGACGTGTCATGTGACACTTCACGAGGCCTCTTGTCTGTGGAGTTCTGCCAGACTACCTCCTGGTCTTATCCCGAGCAAGTCTTCATCTGGAGGGTATATTACAGGCCTGGGGGGTAGTGCATGAAGCAGGATTACCGAGTTAGCTGGACAACTCCCCTGAGTAAGACCCGGAGCCCTCCCAAATCTGGACGATGGACTGAAGTAAAAAGAGCTGTTCTGAGTTTTACTGAGTGGAGTTGTCCAGCTAACTCAGTAATCCTGCTTCATGAAACACCTCCCAATCCCCCCCCCCCCCGGAGGATTTTGCTGCTGTGTCCCAAACTGACACTGTGTTGTCAGGCCTGATATGGAGGCTTTATGCAGGCAGTCCCCTGCTCTGCTTCTCCTCTCTGTGGCCGTACTCCTGCTCCCTCTCTCTTGCTCTCCTCACTTACTGACCTCAGATCAGTCTGAGGAACCTGTGAGCCCCCTCTTCATTGCATGCTAATCCCTGATCTGAGATCAGTGTGTTTTTTGGCTAGGTGGAGATGGAGGTTGGCGGGGGGGGGGGGGTTGGAATGCAACTATTTATTGTCCTGCTCTGGTTTATTTTTGGTTATTTAGTGGGGGGTGGGGGGGGATTGGGGTCTGCTGAAAAGGGAAGGGGTTGTATCAGTTTACCTGCATGAACACAACTTATTTTTTTTGTGTATATTAAAACCAAAGTCTGATATTGACTTGTGTGATGTGAGAGAGAGACAGAGAGACTGTGTGAGAGAGCAAGTGTGTGTGTGTGTGAGAGTTTATGAGAGGGAGAGTTTGTGAGAGAGAGAGAGAGAGAGTTTGTGAGAGAGAGAGAGAGAGAGTTTGTGAGAGAGAGAGAGAGTTGGTCTCCTGTATCTTTAAGCTGGTGACAGGGATTAGGAGTGCAGTCTGTGTCAGCTGAAAGGGGAGGAGGGGGCGAGTGGGGTGGGGGTGGTGCAGGGGGTGGGGGGGGGGCTGGTGGAGAGCAGGCAGTCAGCTGGGGGAGGTAAACACAGCGAGGCCCCCCTGCTGCAGCCACTCAAATCACACGTTGCCTTATTAGGGTTGTGTGCAGTGTGTGGGGGGGAGGAGGGGGGGATGGGGGGGAGGGCAGGGGGGTGGGACTTTCGGAATCGCCCCACCCCTTCAGCAGACCAGGGTGTGTGGGGGGGGGTGGAGTCTCTCTGGGTTTTGGCTTGGAACAGGGATTGTGTGTGTCTGCACTCATCTGTGTAATACAGAGTTGATCTTAGCGTCCCATTTGAGACACATAAAAGTGACCGTGTGTGTGCGCGTGCATGTGCATGCATGTGTTTGTGCATGTGTATGTGCCTGTGTGTGTGCGTGCCTGTGTGCTTATACTTGTAACAGGAAGGGAAAGAATTATGTCAGCTTTGAACCGCACTTTGTTTTTTAGTCCTCCCAAGACCACAAAGAGAACTTGCGGTAAAATCTTGCGTTCTTGCCTTGTTCTGTTCTTGAGTTTGGAACACACTTGATCACATGACCATGTTACTTCTGTACCTGCTATAGACTCTAGATAGAACACAGCACACATTATGTAAAAGTATACAGTGTGAAACATGGCCTTGGTCTTGATTTATGTGTATGAATGAGTGCGTATGTGTCACTTATTGGCTGGAGTCACTGATTGGCTGGAGACTCGACCCCCTGGCTGGTCTAAGCCAGCCGTGATTGGATGGGATGAATGAACTCCCAGCAGCTCCACAGGTCTCCAGGTCCAGATTGAGGAGGCTATTTTTGGGAGACACTTTTCATTTCAAGTTTGATATTTGGAAACCTGATTGTGTTTTATGTAACAGAGTCTGTGTATTGCACACAAGTGTTTGCGTAATATGCACAAGAGTCTGCATGCTGTCTCTTAGGTTGAGCTCTGTGAGTTCAGGTTGAGTTCTGTTAGTAGAACAAGGGCACATAAATGGAAATTAGCAAAAGGTAAATTCCGTTGGAATACTCCGTAAATTCCATTGAGTTTCGTTGGACAGAATGGCCTGTTCTCGTCATTATGTTATGTTTTATGTTATGTTATGTCATGTTATGTTATGCATAACAAGAAAGCAGTTTTCTGCATCGCACATACAGAAGGAAATACAGGACAAATATTACCTCGCACTAATGGATCGCAAGATCAAACATTTTAAATTAAACACATGAGGAAAAGTTATTTCATCCGAAACTTTGTTTGCATTTGGCCAGTGTCTTATTAATGGAGGTCATTGCGGATTTACAGCCAAGCGTTGTTCATGTCAAGACGTCGAGTAAAAGCGGCGTCGAGGGGCGGACAGCAGGTCAGATCTTGGTGATGCCAGTGAACGCGTGCGTCTGCGCGCCCCCTTCTGTGATGTCATCACTGGGTCAGAGCTGACTGGGCTGTGGGGCGGACAGCAGATCAGATCTTGGTGATGCTAATGAACGCGTGCGTCTGCGCGCCCCCGTCTGTGATGTCATCAGTGGGTCAGAGCTGACTGGGGACAGACAGCCCGGTCATGCGTTGAATTGCGACTGGAAGCACTTGTGCTCTTTGCATTTGGAGGTCTAAGGCAGTGTTCTGCAGCGGCCTTACGCAATTTAAAAACTGCATTATGTGTTGAGTGGTTCTTTGTTTATGGTGGTACATGGCAGCTCCCTAGAACAAGGATCTCAGCCTGACCGGGTAACTGATTGGCTGAAGGGGAAATGCATTTTGTTGTTTTGCCTAAACTGCCTGCTGATAAAAATAAACTCTACGGCTGAAATGTGAGATGCCTGCTTTACGTTGTAATTGTTTTGTAAGTTTTTTTTAAAATGTGAGATGACCTCTGTGATGATTTGTTTGAAACTGATCCTGTCCAAGTGTTAATAAAAAGAACAATCTATATATATAGACTAAAACTAAAACTAAAATCGCTTTGTAAGTGAGGGAAGTGTTCTATTGAAATTGCACGTCATTTTAATTGGAGACGTCGGAATTGTCTGAGTTCATTATGAAAAAACGAAACAAAGTGACAGATGCGTACTTCACTGCCGTCCTGAGTTTTGGAAGGAGGAGCGGACAGTTCGGTGGGTCGTTGCTTGTTTCCCTTCGCGAGTGTCTGTGCAAAATAAAACTTGTGTTAACCGTAGATCAGTACTTAGCGTATTTACCGCAACCCCCCCCCCCCCCCCGACCCCCATTTCCCCCCCCGTCCCGAACCTGCACAGGGACAGGCTGAAGTCCTCGATGTGGTGTTGTGATTAGTCACAGCACTGCTTCTGCCAGCCCAAGCGCTGATTTTGCGTTCTACCCCAACCCTCGCCACCCCCCACACACCCCCGCACACACACCCGCCCTTCTCAGTCCAGCGCTCCCCTCACTCTCTCTGTCCCTCTCTCTCTCTCTCTCTCTCTCCCTGTCCCTCACTCTCCCTCGCTCTCTCTCTCTCTCTCTCTTCGTCCCTCACTCTCCCTCCCTCCTCTCTCTCTCTCTCTCTTCGTCCCTCACTCTCCCTCCCTCCCTCTCTCTCTCTCTCTCTCTCTCCTCCTCCTCTCTCTCCCTCTCTCTCTCTCTTTTTTTTCTCTCTCCGTCCCTCACTCTCCCTCTCTCTGTCTTTTTTTTTTCTCCTGACGAGTGGAATTTCTTGTCCATTAGAGAAGATTCTCTCTCTCTCTCTCTCCTCTCCTCCCCCCACCTCTCTCCAGATGCCGGGTAGTCCTGAAGCCCGTCCAAACTCAGCCCGCACTGCGACTCTCCCCCAAACCCCCCTCCTCCTCCTCATGCTCCTCCAGTCGGTCTCAGTGCTGTATAGAGTCTAATTTTCGGCTGTAATCCGATTAGGGCGGTGAGCCGCTTTAGCGCTAGCGCTAGCTGTCGAGGTGCGCGGAATGCACCGGAACAGTCTGGAGACGGTCTGACAGCTCAGCTCTGCTGCACGCGCCGGACGCAGCGAGAGGGGGGACCTTTTCCGTGCTCCGCCGAATGTAGCCGAGCCCCCCCCCCCCCCTCCACCCCCCCCCCCTTCTGGGCCGTGTGGGGAGGGGGGAGTGGGGCTTTTTTTTCTTTTTCTTGCGTCCATCTGCGTCCGAAACTCAGTCCAGCTCCAGTGTGCCGTCCGTCGCTGCTGCTGCCGCTGCGTGGATTTCTCCATCTCTGGATTTTTATTTCCTTCTGCCTTCTCCCTTCTTCCGCCCCCCCTCCCCCCCCCCGCCGCCAACTTATCAAACCGGACCCTCCCCCCCCACTCCCCCCCACCACCACCTCAGCCATGTTACGGAACCCCTGGATGGCCAGCTACCTGAGCCAGGTCGGGTACTGCGGGACAGGTGAGTGTGGCTGTGAGGGGGGGAGGACCCGAAACCAAACGCGCTGTGAAGCTGCGTACCCAACGCTCTCCAGGGACAGGATGCTGTGTGTGTGTGTGTGTGTGTGTATGTGCGTGCATGCATGTCTGTGTGTGTGTGTGTGTGTGTGCTAGTGTGTGCGTGCGTGCATTTGTGTGTGCGTGCGTGTGTGTGTAAGTGCGTGTGTGTGTAATTGTGGGGATGGGGGGGGAAGAAATCTCGTATGCAAAAAGAGACAGTGGTGCATGTGTGGAGTACTTCTATGTCCATATTCTGTATTTTTAAAACTTGTCCGCTCTGCAGTTAGGGCTGTCGTGTTTTGGCAGCCAGGTGACCTCAACAGGTGTCCGTGCATTTTACTGGCACCACTTCCTGAACTCTCGCAGTGAGGTGAAAGGCTGGGGAAATAGTCTCATCTTATTCCACAACTTAACGAGATAATCCCCAGTTTTTTTTTAGTGTGATTTTGGATCGCACGTGGGACGGTTGTCCCAGGACAGCGCTGGCGATGTGCAGGTTCTGCAGGACCCGTTTGGGCAGTCCTGTCCGCGCTGTGATTGGTGTCGGGTCGGGGGGTGTGAGCGTAGAGCTGCTCGTAGCCGGTCTTGAGTGGCTGCTATTTTCACCTTGTTGCCCAGGTGTATTTTTAGAAGAAAAAAAAAATCCCCTACTTTGCTACGTTCGTGTTTCCTGCTCCTGACCTGCGTTTGTCCTGCGCACGTTTGAGTGCAATCCCCCCCCCCCCGCAACCCCCACCCCCCCAGTCTCTGATCTATTGACTCCCTAAGCTAACTAGAGGACCCGAATGAGACCAGTCTTGACTTCGTTGCACATCTTCCGCCCTGAATAATGGAATCTGTCCCCTTTTTCCCAGCTGACATCGCTCTGCTCTGGTTTCTGGGATCAAAATGGCTGGAATTCCGCTCTTCGCTTTGTTGGGCGGGAGGGGGGGGAAGATGGGGTGTGGGGGGGGCTGTGGAGAGAGAGAGAGAGAGAGAGAGAGCAGGAATGTCTCTAACAGACTAACATCCTGTACGGTAGCGGGCTCGTTCTCACTGTCTTTATTAGGTCATATTTAAACGGTCCTCGCTTAGCGTCCAGCTACCCCGCTTGCTCCATCCAGCCCCCAGCTCCAGCGCTCCAGTCGCTCCAGCGCAGCACTGGCTACCGGCGCCGCTTGTTATTTTTAAATGCTTTTTTTATTTTTGGTCCGTGCCCCGACGGGACGAACTCCTGGACGACGGGACGGGTGTCGCAGACGTCCAGCGTGAAATGGGGGGGGGGGGGGTTGGGGGGTAAGAGGAGACATGCTGAAATCATAGGGGAGGGTGGAAACGGGTGCGGGACATTGGGGGGTTTGGTGCTTTTCGGTGTGTTTGGTCGGGAGACGCCAGGGCAGCGGTTAGCTCCCCCCGCGGTTCGCACACGCCCTCCTGTGGCATGCTGAGCACGCGGCCCAGGTCTGACGCTCCAGAATAACTCGCATGCCGCTTGCTGGGCTGTAAACCTGGCCTGGGTCTCTCCCCTGATTGGAGTGTGTGTGTGTGTGTGTGTGTGTGTGTGAAATGGACACAAGCACATTAGAGCGCACGTGGACGCACGGACACACACACTGACATCAGCGACCCCACACACACACACACACACACACACACACACGCAGATGACAGCGACCCCACACATGCACACATGACACAGCGACATCACACACCCCCCCACCACACCACACACACACACACACACATGCAGATGACAGCGACCCCACACACACACGCACACGCCACATGGATGTCAGTGAAACCTCCACACACACACACACACACTCACTCTCTCACACACACACACACACACCCATGCGCACATGGACGTCAGTGACCCCCACACACACACTCTCTCTCTCTCTCACACACACACACACACACACACGTAACCTCTTCCTCCAGCACACATTCTCTCTCATATTCACATGCTTCATTGGCATGACCACACAGGCATAGTATTGCCAAAGCAAACATTTATATGAAATGTATATCAGCAGTGACAGTGTCAATTAGATTACTCTCTGACACTCTAACGCTTTCTCACTAAGTTTTTCACACACACTTTCTCACTCGGATGCTCTGAAAATATGGAGATATTTTATATATATATATATATATATAACATTTAAAATATTACATTTAGGTATAGAAGACATAATGCACACACACGCATGCAGGCATACTCATATCCCCACACATGCTCACACAAATATATCCACACCACCCCCCCACACACACACACATGCACACACACGCACATACATACACAAATATACACAAACGCACACACACACAAACACGCGCACACTCACACACGCACACACACACAAACATGCACACACACATGCAGGCATACTCATATCCCCCCCCCCCCACACACACACACACACACACACAAATCAAACTTTCTCTCCGCAGTATTTAATTGTGTGTTCTCAGCTGCTGAGGTCGTGTCGGTATGACCCGTGAGCCGTGTTGCTACAGGGCATCACCCACAGCTGGGATAATACGCCTTATTACCAAATATACACTCCAGCCGCACTCGCTGTGTGTTCAGTGTCATTGCCCGTGTCCGTCCACACATTGTGAGGAGCGGTGGATTAAAAAGGATGGTCTGGTATTTCATGGTAGAGGAAGGAGGGAGAGAGGGACGGAGAGGGAGAGAGAGGGTGGGAGGGAGGAAGAGAGAGGAGGGAGGGAGGGAGAGAGGAGTGTAGGTCCCGGGGGTGTACATCGGTGACCTTCTCCACTGCGGCTCTCGAGAGCTGGAGCACGTTTCCCATGTTTCCCCTGTTCAGACGTCGGCTCCCACGTTCACAGCTGGCATAACTCATGCTGCCATCTTGTTTTTTTTTTTTTTTTTTTTTATAAAGGGTTTTGCTTGTCTGCTTTTGCTCCCTCCCTTCCCTCCCTTCCCTCCCTCCCTCCCTCCCTCCCTCCCTTCCTTCCCTCCCTCACCGCCGTTAACTTTGATTTAAAAAGTCCTGTATCTCTAAAGCACTGCCTCCCCGGCGCGTACCGTAGTAAATCAGCTTGTACTCTGAGGTTCTGAAGACCAGTCAGCCCTCTGTGAGGTGAAAGGTCCTCTGGGCGGCACTCGGCTCTGCCCTCTACTGGTGAGAGAGGGAATGGCCTCAAAATGAGTTGCATCTCTCTCACACTCTTATTCTTCATGTTCAATCATGAGAGAGACAGCTGATGTTGCACTGATGAGGTACAGTTGATAGGTTTTGACCCCACCGTTCCCAGGAACATGTTCTTCACACAAGGACTTGGCCATCTTTTCAGCTTTCCTCCAAGACCTTAAAGATTTTTGTGGCTTCTGTTTACAGAAAAGGCAGTGGTGTGATGGAGACTGTGTACGGTGTACTCATAATGGCCAGTGCCTGTATAAATCTGTCATTGATAACAAAGCTTAGCTGAATGTGGTCAAGTGCTGTTGATTAGGAGCGTAATGCTGCCGTAAAGTCAGTCATCTTGTTGAGGGGTCTTCTGTGATGTTGATGCTGGCCAGGGGGGTTGGGGTTGGGGGCAGGGGGTTTGGTGCCCAGGCCTGAAAACACTGTGACGGGTGTGGCCGGACTCCCAAATATTTATTAAAGCGTGAAAGAGGTAGTGGATCGATCCCATAGTTCCTGGCTCTGACCTGGCAGGCACTGACAGAGCTGGATCCCTGGGAGTTCTAGCCGCTGTGTTCTTACCGCAGCTGTTGGGGATTGTGATTAAGACACGCAGCGTACAAAGGCATATAGCACACGCCGATTGCACAGTTTCGTTTCTGTTGTAAAAAGCAAAAAACTGCTGCATTAATTTGCTAAATTTCCCTTTTTTTTCTTCTTCCTCCTCCTCTGTAGGCTTCGGGGTTGAAGCTCCGGTCAAACCCGGAAGCCCGAGGCTCACGCACAAGAGGGGCCTGAGGTAAAGATGTCTGCCTCCTGTCTGGAGCTGTTTTTTTACTCACCGGTTTGTGTTCCTCCACACTGTCCAGGGGTTCAGCACAGTCACCCCCCCTTCTGTTATTTAGAGCTTGGAATCGCAGGTTCTGTTGGACCAAATAAAAAAATAAAAAAACTGGCAGTAATTCAAAAGGAACTGAATTTTGAAAATGTGTTTCATATCAGCAGTCGGATGTACGATGTTATTGGGCGTGTGACAGAGGGGTTTATCAGTGTGTTTTCCAGTTTAGCTGTAGATCACAGATGGATGTTATACTGCCATCTCACTGCTCAGTGAAGTCCTCTCTGTGTATGTTTGATTTATTTCACTTTGAAAACTATGATTCTCCAGTTCCTCCTCCTAATCTGGGCTGTGTGTGTATACTGGGATGATCTACTGACAAATTAATTTTGTTTAAGATGGACGCCACAGGTTATAAATGCTTTTTCGTCTGTTGCGTGTGGAATGTTGAACTTTGTTCGGTGTCAAGTGATTTAAATCCATGTTTGTAACAAAAACGGTCAAGTGGTTTTGACTGCTGTATAAGGCACAGTCATTCCTGTAGTCTGAGAGCGCATGAGGTCATTTAATCCTGCTGAACATCAAGCCTGACGAAAAATCTTAAGTAAATTACGGTGTCCTGCTTGTCAAGAAAACAAGGTGCTCACCACATGAAAACATTCATGCATACGAATGCACATGCATACATATGTTGCTGTTATGATATGCCTTTTAATGGTGTCTGGGAGTAATTCTTAGAAAATGTCTTGTGCGACACCCTATTTGCAAAGGGGCAGTGTCCAAAAAAAATAAAATTATTTTTGTGAATTCTTGGCTGGTGAGGATTTGGTCTGTTTGTGAAATTACCGTGTGTGTGTGTGTGGTGGGGGGGGATTGGGGGGTGGATGGGGGGGGGGCAGCACGAGGGAAGGTGAAGGCAGGCGTTTGACGGGACGGTGAAAGTTGAGGTCGCCTGTTCCCTTTGCCCTTTTAATCCGTTGGGTTAGCGCCATGAGAGCGTGACTCTGACTGCTCTGCCCTGCGGGCGGGCGGGACTGGGCAGGGAGGGGTGATCCTCCCCCCTGTAAGAGTCCCGTGTGCGGGTGTGATGTCACACACTGGTCCTTGGGAGGCGGGACTGGGCAGGGAGGGGTGATCCTTCCCCCCTGTAAGAGTCCCGTGTGCGGGTGTGATGTCACACACTGGTCTGTGGTCTGAGCGCAGGTCGGTCTTAGGAAAAGCAGAACTAGCATCTAGATTTGTTTGGTCCTGGCCCTGTTTCACGAAGCGGGATTACTCCTTCAGCTGGATAACTGCCCTGCGTGAAATACGGAACAGCTTCCAAATCTGGAAGATGCATTGAGTAAAAAACAGCTGTTGCAGGTTTTACTCAGTGCAGTTACACAGCTAACTCAGTAGTCCTGGGGAGTATGTCACAGAGCAGGATTACTGATTTAGCTGGAAGTCTTCGCTGAGTAATACCCGGAACACCTCCCAAACTGGAATCTGAAATCCCCCCGGATTACGACTTGCTGATATGTGAGAAACTGAAGGAGAAAGTTTCTATCATATTCAGTAACCTGCAATGACAATCGTGAAGTATACTTGACTGTGTCTGTTCCAACAAAAATATTACAATAAATTTGAATAATGTCTGTCCATTGGCTTGTAGAAATATAATACATTTGCTTTGCTCTGAAGTGAACTTCTCCGTGCTGTAGTTGCTGCACTGATACCAATCAGAAATCTCTGTCATTGTTCCAGCCTCCATAAAGAGTTTTCATTTGAAGAGAAGGACGAATCGGCTCAGAGCAACAAGGACATTGATGACAATATTTTGGCTGTCCTACCAAAAGGTGCGTTGGGAGCTTTGTGCAAACTTTATATTTCCTCATTTTTATTGGTGTTTAATGCCTCTAGTTTTATGAGTTTTACAAATCCCATGAATGTTTAGGTGTTATTACAAATGATTTATGTTGGAGTTTTTTTTTTTTTTTTTTTTTAGCTTTGTGCTAAAAAAAATTGCTTTGTGTGTGAGTGCGTGCATGCGTAAGATGTTTTTTAAATTGTGAGGCAGCTTCTTGTTCAAAATGCTTTTTGTTCATTTTTATTATTGTGTTTTTAATTTTATTATTAGTGAATGAATAGTACAGTGGTGTTTGGCTGTGTAGATTGTGTCTAGCAGGCCAGTGCAGTAACAGCCGCAGTGAGAGAGTTTGATATCACACAGTAATAGCCGCAGTGAGAGAGTTTGATATCACACAGTAACAGCCTCAGTGTGAGAGTTTGATATCACACAGTAACAGCCTTAGTGAGAGAGTCTGATATCACACAGTAACAGCCTTAGTGAGAGAGTTTGATATCACACATTAATAGCCGCAGTGAGAGAGTTTGATATCACACAGTAACAGCCTCAGTATGAGAGTTTGATATCACACAGTAACAGCCTTAGTGAGAGAGTTTGATATCACACAGTAACAGCCTTAGTGAGAGAGTTTGATATCACACAGTAACAGCCGCAGTGAGAGAGTTTGATATCACACAGTAATAGCCGCAGTGAGAGAGTTTGATATCACACAGTAACAGCCTCAGTGTGAGAGTCTGATATCACACAGTAACAGCCGCAGTGAGACAGTTTGATATCACACAGTAACAGCCTCAGTGATTGTTTATCGTGCAGTAACAGCCTCAGTGAGAGAGTTTGATATCACACAGTAACAGCCTTAGTGAGAGAGTTTGATATCACACAGTAACAGCCTAAGTGAGACAGTTTGATATCACACAGTAACAGCCTCAGTGATTGTTTATCGTGCAGTAACAGCCTCAGTGAGAGAGTTTGATATCACACAGTAACAGCCTCAGTGAGAGAGTTTGATATCACACAGTAACAGCCTCAGTGAGAGAGTTTGATATCACACAGTAACAGCCTCAGTGAGAGAGTTTGATATCACACAGTAACCGCCTCAGTGATAGAGTTTGATATCACACAGTAACAGCCTCAGTGAGAGAGTTTGATATCACACAGTAACAGTCGCAGTGAGAGAGTTTGATATCACACAGTAACAGTCGCAGTGAGCCTCAGTGAGAGAGTTTGATATCACACAGTAACAGCCTTAATGAGAGTTTGATATCACACAGTAACAGCCTCCGTGATTGTTTATCGCGCAGTAACAGGCTCAGGCAGAGAGTTTGAGTTCAGCGAGGGCGCTGTGTCGCGCGTGTCAGACAGCCGGCGCGATGAGGCTATTTTAGGCGCTGGATATCGCCCTGTTTACTGAGCGTTCGGGCCAGTTTACATATCGGGCTCCGCCGGGGAGGGTCAGTCCAGGCACCGCTCGCCGCCACCGAGGAGGTAAATTCGGCATGTGGTGTTTGTCACACGTTAGCGGACGCCGTCTGCCTACCGAGGAAATCTGTTTGCTCGCGAGGCCTTTCCGTTTAGGCTTCCTGCCCAACACTGAATTCATATGTTTCTGCGTTGTCGGGATCTGAGGGGGGGGCGGGGGTGGGGAATGTAGTGGAAAATACTGAGGGAGGTAATCTCTTTGGACATACTCAGGCCTATAAGAATACGTCTGGGGTGTAGACAGACCGTTCCGCATGGTTTGTTTGTTTGGGGTCATGTCTTAAACGCATCCGTGTGTGTGTGCGCGCGTGCGTGTGTTATATGGATGTCATCAGTTGCGAAGTCCTCCAAATGTGCCAGACGGTGTGTGAGACAGTGTTATTGCCAGGAAAAGGAGTCCAGTTTATCTTCTGTCCTCCAGCCACTTTAATCCGATTAGCTGTCACTCAACCGGTCTTCTCTTGGCCAGGCGAACCAATAAGCCTCTGCCTTCGGTTTCAGGCCGCCTCTGATTGGAGGGTTTCCTTATGATAGCGGTTCCACGAAAAACACAACCTGGATTGCTAAAACTGTTCCCCATCACAAAGTCGGGCTGTCCCGGTCGACCTTTAACCTTTAAACTTTAACCCACGGAATCATCCGCACTGCCTCCTCAGGGTCATTTAAATCCTATAACGTCAGTTTTACTGGCTGATGCGGTTTCATGGTTTCTCGTTCAGAAAGTGTCTCTCTAACCAACTGCCCCAGTTTCTGTTTTGAGGGCGCGTTTCTGGTCTTCTGGTCTGAGCAGCTGACACAATAAACCTGTTGAATAGAATGCGTTCGGTCGGTTGGTTGGTTGGTTGGTGACAGTGACTCACACAGATTAGTTCAGATCTTTGCACAGATTTCATACTGTGTACAATTTACCCATTGGTTGCTAGATGCTAATACCTCCTACTCATTTCAGAAGCATTTATAGGCAAGTCGTTGACTAGTTCGCAAATAGGTCAAATAGAGCCGGCAGTGTGGTATAATGGGTAAGGAACTGGGCTTGTAACCTGAAGGTCACGGGTTTGATTCCCGGGTAGGACACTGCCGTTGTACCCTTGAGCAAGGTACTTAACCTGACATTGCTTCAGTAGAGATCCAGCTGTATAAATGGATGCTATGTAAATGCTAGGTAAAAAGTTGTGTAAGTCGCTCTGGATAAGAGCATCTGCTAAATGCCTGTAATATAAATATAATATGATATAGATCGGTAGGATGGATTGACCACCATTTTCCTCGTTGGGTCCAAGTCCCTCTTGCGGTTTGAGACTGACATTATCAGATAACCGTCTAACACCTTTAATGACTGCTGCGGCTGTGATTGGCTATCAGAGGTGGGGTACTATGAAGTGCTGCATGCGTGTAAGAACGCTTCCTCTCGTGTCGAGAGGGCGACTCTCTGATAAAGTGGCAGTTGATAAATGGCAGTTGGAGCTCCCTGCTCTCTCTCAATGTAAACTGACTTCATCCTCTCTGGTCTTATCTGTGGGAGTTGTTCTGAGATAATCAACAATCTGTAGCTGTACGAATCAATGACATGGTGAAGTGCAACATATTGCAGATATATTCAATATATCTATTTCTGTAAGGGAGTCTGAATTACCCATGAGTGAAATATATTGTAGGTATATGGTCTTTTTAAATATATATATATATAATTGAAATATATTTAATTGCAGTGTAATGTGTTGCAGTATGTTGAAAGCTGCAATAATGTATCATATTTTGACACGTTGAAATATCTTGATAGATGTTCTAATTCCCGTCATGTTCAATATATTCTGTTTCTGTAAGGGTCTGATTGGCTTATTGGATTTAAGATGGGGCCTGTTCTGACCCGAGTCCTTTTCCTCTGTGCAGTTTCAGAGTTGAAGAAACGGTTCGAAGGTGTCGTGTCCTGCGATTTGGAGATGAACAGGTGCAGTACTCTTGCCAGACAAGGGCCTCAACCTCGTTAATGGAGCACACGGGTGTTTATGAAAAGTTGGCTCACACCACCAGTCCAAATTCAATACATTAAGAAGTGAATTTCCTTTAAGTGTCTTTAGCAAGATAAACAACTCTCTCAGTTCATTATTACTTTTTTCCTAATTTCCGTTTGTGCCCCCCCTCGTTCTGCTGCTCGCTCCCGGCTCGCTCTCCGTCCCGCAGGAAGGAGAGGATCGCTCGCCGTCTGGAGGGGATCGAGAGCGAGGTCCCGCCCGCCCTGTTGCCGGGCTGCGCGGTGGCCAATCGGCTGCTGGAGGAGGACACGCCGCGCTACACCCGCGCCTCTGACCCCTGTGACCCCTGCATCGTTGGTAAGAGCGGGATCTGTGTTCTGAAACAAACCATTTGCACATGTTCTGTGTAGACCAGAGAGCTAGTGATGCATCAGTGATCTAGCTTTGGCCACTTCCTGCAGCAAACATTAGGTGAAATGTCACTTCCTCTACCTCTTGCTCCTTACCCTTGTTCTTCCTCTCCCTCCTTACCCTTCTTCTTCCTCTTCCGCTTTTCCTCTTCTTCCTTCCTTCCTCTTCCTCCTTACTCTTCTTCTTCCTCTTCCGCTTTTCCTCTTCTCCTTTCACCTTCTCTTCCTCCTTCTGCATTCCTCATCCTCCTTCCTCTTCCTCCTTACCCTTCTTCTTTCTCTTTCTCACCCTCTTCCTCTTCCTCATCATCTTACTCATTTCCTCTTCAACCTTTTCCTTCCTTTTCCTCGTCCTCTTCCTACTTCCTCTTTCTCCTTCCTTTTCCTCATTCTTTTCTCTTTTTTTCCCTCATCCTCTTCCTCCCTGCTCTTCCTCCTCCCTCCTGCCCACAGTCAGGCGGTTCAGCAGGGAGGACTTGGAGGCTCCGGAGCCCTCGGGTTCCGAGCGGCAGTCCAGAGCGCGGAGCCGGGCGGAGCCTCCGCCGGGGCGCGGGGACGCGGGGTCCGCCCCGGGGCCCGTTTCGGGGCCCTCCGGCCCCCAGGGCCTGGACTCCAAGGCCGAGCGGATCGCGCGGTACAAGGCCGAGCGGCGGCGGCAGCTGGCGGAGCGCTACGGCCTCTCGCTGGAGCAGGAGCCGGAGGCGGAGCCTCCCGCCCGCTACGCCCGCCTCCGCAAGGAGGCCGACGCCCCCGAGAGGCGGAGCCAGGCGGAGCGCCGTCGCAGCCGGGAGCTCCTGGAGGAGGGGGGCGGGGCCGAGCGGGTCTCCCTGGGCGTGGGTCAGGCCGTCATCCCCGCCAACGCGGACCCCGCCGGCCACGCCCGGGAGCGGGAGAGGGCGCTGAACGCCGAGAACTTCCGGCGGGTGCAGGACCGGGTGGCCCGGGCCAGCGCCCGCGAACACTCCAGCTACATGGAGGTGGCCACCCCGCCGCCCAAGGGCCCCGCCCCCGGCCCCAGCCCCGCCCGAGACCCCGCCCCCGTCACCGGTGTGCCCAGCTCCCCCAGAGCCGCCCGCCGCTCCTCCCTCCCCTCCCCCCGCTACGGAGTCTCCCCGGGGGACCTGTTCATCGAGCAGCAGGCCCAGAACATCCTCAGCAGGCAGGGGTGAGTGTCCCCTCTGTCCCCCAACTTCTCTTACCCCCCCACCCCCACCCCCACCCCCATCCCTGCAGGGCCACAGCGTCTGCTTTGGGAAAAGGGGCGTGGGACTCTTAACCACTTTGGGTGCTGAAACAGACCATAAACTAGCCGACACAGCACCCCCTCCAGGACTGGAGTTAAACCTGCAGACACTGCGGCCCTCCAGGACTGGAGTTAAACCTGCAGACACTGTGGCAAATTTTGACCTGGTGGCAACAAACTGTCCAAAAATATCATCAAGGCATGTAGTTGCTATAATGCAATGACTAATTTGCCATTAATAAGCAGAATCAGTGGCCAGTTGTGCTTGTGCGGTGTGCTGCTGTCCAATAGCAAAGGCCTAATATGACGATTTAATTCATGCCAAGAGTGACAACATGCTGTGTGGCTTTTTGGGTGCTTTCCTGTTGTGCGTTTATGAAATAACCAGTGCCCAATGAGTTAAAGCGGCTCTAACCTCTGAAGGGATACATCAAGGTGTGCTTGGACACCTAATATCTTTGTATATCTTTACACTAACTTTGTCAGTGATGCACTGGTCCATTAGTTTGTCTTGTTTGACAGAGGTGTTCACGCCTGTGTAAAGGAAGATGAGCCTAACACGCTTCCAGCCAGCTGAGTAAAAGAGGTCTGGATAGGCGCTCAACAGCCAGGAAGGTTAAACCAGTGAAAAAAAAACTCCTTGCTCCGGACACTTGACGGGGCGTGGCCCGAAATAAGGAATTCCGGAGTGATCCAGCGTTCCTTATTTTGGGCTGTACACTGTGAAGTGTCCGGGGCAAGGAGTTTTTACTCCAGTATTCATTTTCTTCCTGTGTCGGAGTGCGCTTGAGGGAAACGAGGGTTCTGGAACGTTCCTCCTGCCTGGAGTTGAACCTGGAGGCAGGGGATGAACGGTTCTGTTGGAGCGCAGCCTAGCACCCCCCCCTCCCCATCCTGGCCCCTAATTTAAACCCCCAGGTCATGTTGATCCTTAGATTGCGGTCGAAAAACACTCTTTCGTCGGGAACATAATTTGGGGAACAGCTGGGGTCTGGTTTCAGAACTGTGCGTGCACCTCTGATTCGAGGGGGGGGGGGGCGGGGGCGTGTTGATGAGGACAGAGGCGGGGGGCAGGGTGGGTGCCTGTCAAGGTTCGAGTTTCCCGGCACGCTGTGAGCCAAGCTTGAGACGGGAATGAGGCCACAGGACCCCACCCATAGCTGTGATCCGGTCAAGACCAGCATGGATGCCACGTGTCTGCTAAACGCGTGGAGGCTTCGACATTACAGTACATTACATATACATTACATTATATTACGCATACATTACAGTACATTACATTACTGGCCTTTAGCAGACGCTCTAATCCAGCGCGACTTAACACAACTCTTTGCCTAGCATTTACATTCGCATCCATTCATACAGCTGTATGTATACTGAAGCAACGCAGGTTAAGTACGACAGCGATGCGGTCCTACCTGGGAACCTGTGACCTTTGGGCTACAAGGCCGGCCCCTTACCCGTTATATTATGCTGCTGCCCAATGTGAGGAGGGGGGGGGAGATTTATTTTTTGCCTCAGATCACTTGTGGTTTTCTTTGCTTGTGGTTGCGTTTCTCCTTCAAGCAACACTGTTTTGTTCTCTTCGCGTTCTCTCCCTGTTCAGTCTGTTGGGATAATGTTGGGGAAATAACAGGAGTTTGAGTCGTTCAGGTTACATTGGTTAACGTTAACCTAACGCAGACCATTCTTGGGTGTGGATTTGCCAGCCATGAGCAGTCGCGTGATTCAATGCAGTGATTCGTTCAGTCTCACACGCAGCAGACGGATCTGCTATCTGATACGCCGTCGAGTTGAGGGTTCGTGAGTTCATGTCTGCTTCGTGTCTGCGATCACGGTGTCACCACTGGGCACGTTTCGACAGCCGGCAGACTGAGGAGTGAAATGTTGTGGGTGGAGGCAGCGTTTGTTTCAGCGGAGAGGGTGTGCGCTTGTGTGCTTGTGTGCTTGTGTGCTTGTGCACTTGTGTGCTTGTGTGCTTGTGTGCTCTCTTCTGAATTGATGGATAATGGGGTTGCAGTGATGAAGTCAGCTTGCACATTCAGCTTGGCATTCCAAACTTCGCAGAAATAATTTAAAATCTTGGTAGAAATGTAACCAGGTGTGTGAAGGTGTGCCTTAGATATGGTGTGTGGTGTGTATGGTAGATATGTGCTACACCTTAAAAAGGAAGTAATAATTTATTGGAAATTACGTAAAACTTACCAAGAAGGATGATTTATCCAGGGGCTGTTGATTTCTGGAGGGTATGTCTATATGAGTTGGCATGGATTGGTATCCATGGCAGCAAATTAATTAGAAGACACGTAAGTCTACATGACAAAAAAGTGTGATGTGCCATATTCCCTGTGAGAGGGAGATGGGATGCAGTGTTTCAAATGAAAGTTTTGTTTGAGGAGATTATGTTTTCATGTAGCACAGAAAAAGCATTTAATTCATTAATTTGAATTTTGGACGTTTTGGCAGACGCTCTTATCCAGAGGAACATACAGTGCTTGCTTACAATCTATTTATACAGCTGGCTATTGTAACGACTTCAGCGAGAGACACGGCAGCTGGTCAACCTTAGGCGCAGGAAACATGCAAAACAGGGAGACTGTGAGAATGTGCGCTTCTTTTATGCCTGTGTCGAGGCTTCTTGGTCAGGTTCTGCACAACACGCGTAGCAACATCTAACTGGCCAGGTTATGACCCAATCCCAAAGATGACCCAGTCCCAACGATGACCCAATCCCAAAGATGACCCAGTCCCAACTATGACCCAGTCCCAACAACAAGTACTTTGTGCATGAACTTGCACAATAAGCGGTGGCTAGCTTCATAGCTAGCCGTTGTTACTGTATTTTACTGAAGCAGGTGAAATCAAGTTCAAGGGTACAGTAGCAGTGGCTCTACTGGGAATCTGACCCATAGCTACAAATCCAGTTCTCTAACCAGTGCTCTGCACTTTCACCCAGTGCATATGCCCTAACCGGTACCAGAGATTGAGGGAAAGAGAGAGGGGAGGAGGGTGGAGGCCTTTTCAGGAGGCTATTTATAGTGTGGAGCTGAGCCCAGACACTCCGCATGGTCCAGGGGGAGGTCAGCCAGCACCGGGCCGGCTGTTGAGCTCGCTGGACAGGTGAAATGTTGAGTGGTGTGGACAGGTGAGATGTTGAGTGGTGTGGACAGGTGAGATGTTGAGTGTTGCGGACAGGTGAGATGTTGAGTGGTGCAGACAGGTGAGATGTTGAGTGGTGTGGACAGGTGAGATGTTGAGCGTTGTGGACAGGTGGATGTGTGGAGAGAGCCTGGAAACCGTGTAGATGTTGAGTTGTCTTGGAGGAACAGGTGAGAATCCATTGATGTGTGGACATGTTTTGATGTTGTGACAGGTGGGATGTTGAGTGGACTGGACAGGTGAGATGTTGAGTGGTGTGGACAGGTGAGATGTTGAGTGTTGTGGACAGGTGAGATGTTGAGTGGTGTGGACAGGTGGGATGTTGAGTGGACTGGACAGGTGAGATGTTGAGTGGTGTGGACAGGTGAGATGTTGAGTGGTGTGGACAGGTGGGATGTTGAGTGTTGTGGACAGGTGGGATGTTGAGTGGACTGGACAGGTGAGATGTTGAGTGGTGTGGACAGGTGAGATGTTGAGTGTTGTGGACAGGTGGGATGTTGAGTGGACTGGACAGGTGAAATGTTGAGCGCGCTGGACAGGTGAGATGTTGAGTGTTGTGGACAGGTGGGATGTTGAGTGGTGTAGACAGGTGAGATGTTGAGTGGTGTGGACAGGTGAGATGTTGAGCGTTGTGGACAGGTGAAACCAGCTGTGGAGAGAGCCTGTAAAAACCTGTCTGCTCCAGACCCAGCTGTGTTGTCAGTTGTCCTCTGGAGGAGACAGTTGCTGAGTAATCCATTGCATCATGTTACACTGCTTTTATTTGTCAGGCGCTGTTATCCAAACTGAAGTACAGTAAGTGTGTACCGAGGGTCATCGGACAACATTGATCAGTTAAAGCAGGTTCACCTGAGACGCGTGGTAGTGCCGTCAAACACCGCGGGCGTTGGTGAAAAAGGAGTTAACCGGGATCAGAGCTGTACTCTCCACTCTAGAGCAAAGCGCAGGTCGTAGTGCCACCGGTCCAGCACGTCCTGGGTCCGTTTGAGCTCCCGCCCGTAGACTAGCCTCTGTTGCCAAAATGCGTTTCTCACTGTCAGTATTAACACAGCACTCACTCGCCCAACACTCGCCCAACACTCACCCAACACTCGCCCAACACTCGCCCACCAGTCTCCTGACCTGCTTGAGTGTGTCGCTGTATTAACAGCTCGCGAAACTTTCTCCTTTTTTTCGTTGTTTTTTTCTTGGGGTTTTCCATTGCAGTACCTCCTGTACCTACCTGTATTTCATTCAGTAGTTTATAATTCAGGGGTATGGCCCCCGTTATCATAATTCAAGTCCATGACTAGTCCAGTGAAGGGAGGAGTTGGCTGTGGGGTGTATATTTGGGGGTTTGATCGAGTGTTAACGCCTTCTTTCTCCCGGAAGTATCCGAGCGAGAGAGAGGCCGGCGAAAGAGGACCTGGCACCGGGACCCCAGCAGGTGCCGGAGCCCCCCTCTTCCAGGAGGCACCCCCAGGTTTGGGCTCCCTACATGGGGAGCTCCGCCCCCCTAAACGTGGTGTCCCCCCCCGACCCGGGGCCACAGGCCCCCATCGGCCCGCCCCCCGCCGCCAGACCCGCGCCAACGGGCATCACGGCGGCGGTACGAGAGATAGAGCCGCCCAAAAGGAGGAGGAGCCTGGACCCCGCCCACTCCCGCGACCGCGCCCGCAGGCAGACGGAGGGCGTGGTGGTGATCCGCCAGAGCGGGCCCGCGGCGCCGACCCGCGAAATCGAGCGCCCCAGGTGGAGGCGGAGCATGGACCCCACTCGTTACCACACCCACGGCCACGCCCAGGACCGCGCCCAAGACCACACCCACGGCCACGCCCACGGGAGCCGGCCGGAGGGCGTAGTGGTGATCCGTCCGAGCGACTTCCCCACACCAGCTGGGCCCGTGGCGGTGACTCGCGAAGCTGAGCAACCCAAATGGAGGCGGAGCATGGACCCCGCCCATGGCCACGCCCACGGCGTCCTGCGAGAGGGGGTGGGCGAGCTACGCGAGAGAGACCCCTCGGCACCGGTCGAGCCGGCGATGGAGCAGGAGGCGGAGCCACCCGACCCAAGTCGCCACGCCGACCCAGACCACGCCCACGGCGGGGGCTGGCGGGAGGGGGAGGGGGAGGCAGAGGGGGAGGGCGGGGTCCGCGAGGAGGGGGAGGGCGGGGTCCGCGAGGAGGGGGAGGGCGGGGTCCGCGCCGAGGGCCTGCTGAAGAGCCGGAAGGCGGTGCTCCCCTCGGAGGTGCGCCGCAGGGAGAGGAGCGTGGACGACGTCCACCGCGGCCGCCACAGCGCCCCCCCCAGGGACGGGCCGGGGGGGGGGCGACGCCGGGGCCCCGACGGCGAGGAGGATCCGCCCGAGCCCCCGGTCCGCCTCCGCAGGGCGACGGTCTCGCCCGTGGCCCGGAGCGAGGGCGGCGGCGGCGAGGGCGGCGGCGGCGGCGGCGAGCTGTCGCCGGGGCGACACAAGATCCGCACGCGCTCCATGTCGGACATCGGCGTGGTGCGGCGCTCGGCGGTGTTCCGCAGCCTGGAGCGCGCCGCCAGCCGGGAGAGGCTGCAGCCGCCGCCGGGCCGCGAGCCGGGCCTGCCCAACGGCGACGCCGCCGACATCGGCACCCTGGACACCCGCGTCTCCGTCGCCCAGCTGCGCCACTCCTACCTGGAGAGCGCTAACAGGAAGCCCGAGCTGTAGGTGCAGCGCGCGGGGGGACGCGCATGAACTTCCTGCGGGCGGCCGCTGCGTGTGTGGGTGTGTTCGCTGGGTTACTAAGGCTTCGTTTGAACCCCTGAACCCCTGTGAACCCCAGTGCTGGTTCAGTTCTGTATCCGTATCACTGCATGTGAAACACTCATCAGCCAGTAAGTGCAACGCAGATTAATCACGAAAACGGGTAAACCTGTCCAGTGTTCCCCAGGTCCATCCGTCACACAGACAGGTCGCCCAGGTAGGTCTTTGTCAGGTGGATGTGGAACTACCTGACAAAGACCTACCAAGGTGGTGCAGGCAATGATTTAGATTTTTGGGGCAAGAAACAGGATTTCCTTTTCGTGAGTCCTATCGTCTCAGATTGCGTATATAGATCACACATACATGCATAGTCCGTGGCTTGTGAATATCACAAATGTCCGGTCAAATGAATGATTGGGGTGGTGAAATGATTAAAAGCTAATGGCATGGAATCCCTCATTGTGCCCCCTGTGGTGGGATTCTGGGCCCCCCATATCTAACCCTGAATTATGTGTGCGTGGGATTTATTTTGCACGGTGGCTAACAAATTTGGGCCATTCGCCGGGCGGCTCAATCGGAGCCCCCCCCCGCCCCCCGTGTGTGTGTGCTGTCCGTCTCTCGAGAGGGGGTGACCAGTAATGGTGGGACGGGGTCACCGTACCCCCCCTCCCCCCTCCTCTGCTAATGGTGCCGAATTTGCCTCTTGACTCGCACGTTACCGTGCATGATGTCTGCTTGGCTCCCGTCCCGATTGTGAAAGGGAACGAGTGACCGACTGGGAGGTTTGGTTTGCGTTTGGAGAAGAAGTGCAGTCTGTACTTTCCTCTTACGCTGTCTCTCTCTCTGCTCGGTTTTGTCTCCCCCCGCCACCCCAACCCCTCCCTCCCCCCCTCCCTCGGTGGGAAAGGGAGGTGAGGGGCGAGCCGGCCGGCTTGGATGGGGAGCCGGGCGGGAGGGGGGAGTGGGAGAGGAGCTCCCGTAGGCCCAGGATGTACATCGCCCCCGGCGACGATCGAAAGACCTGTGAGAGGTTCAGGACTCAGCCAATCACGTCCGCTGAGCGCCTGGAGACGGATAGGTAGGCCGCATGAGCACTGAATCATGCCCCCCCCCCCCCAAATGAGGGGGGTCAGGCAGGTGCTGGGGGTTTGAGTACCAACCCAAAGCATGGTGTGTGGAAGAGTGATCATGTCAATCTTTTCTCCCCCCTCGAGGGGTGTGTGCTTTTGAAAGGGGGGGGGAGATGCTGCTGGTGTTTGTAGTGATGTTGAGGTGAAGGTGGGGTGTGTGCAGATGGGGATTGCGAGGTGGGGGTGGGGGAGGGAGGTATTGGAGGGGAGGGGTTGGTGTGTGCATTTGAGGGGTGGGGTCATTGGAGGGGTTGGGGTGTGCATTTGGGAGGGTCCAGTTTGGGAGTGAGCCAATGGGGGGTTGTGGATGATGGAGGGTGAGTTTTAAGGTAATTAGAGGGTGAGATTTAAGGTGGTTGCAGGGTGAGGTTGAAGGTGGTTGGATGGCGAGATTTAAGGTGGTTGCAGGGTGAGGTTTAACGTGGGTGCAGGGTGAGGTTTGAGGTGATTGGAGGAGCATGTGCATTTTGAATGTGTGCCATTTTGCTTTTGGGAGAGGGCACGTTTCCCAAAAGCCTGACAGGTCTGCATAACATACGTCAAAGTTGGGCATGCGTCTAACCAATCACTGGACTGTACTGTAAGTGGTGTTCCAGCTAGCGGTCACTGATCTGGGGTACACCCATGGTTCCCCCATGTTCTCCACGTTCCCCATGTTCTCCATGGTTCTTCACGGTCCCCCAAGTTCTCCATGTGTTACCCATGAACCCTCTGGCTCAGCATGTGTCTAAGTGATGGTGGTGAGCTCTGAGGCTGTTAAGGTGCAATGCTCCCAAATGCTGATCCTGGATCTGTACGAGGACTAAATGTGCCCAGGAAAGACCTGACCACAGCTGTGGGGGGGGGTGTTCTCTAGAGAGGGTGAAAGAGGTCCACAGGTCATGGGTCATGTGACCCTGGCAGAAGCATCACAATGGCGTACGAATGTCACCAATGTCAACTCGCGTTTAGTGCTGGTCTACTCTGGTCAAGGGACGAGAGAAGCAACCGACCATTTTAAAGGTCAAATATGTCGATGAGAAACGTACCTGTGTGCTCCTAACCTCCTTCGTTCTGAAGCATCCGGCCTGCTGTGTGGTTTCTTTCACAGTCTAACTTCAGCCTGCCCGTCTCTGTCGCGTAGCGGTCTGTAAAAGGCGCACGTTTGCGTGCGTTTCTCTTCCGGCTGCCAGAGGTGACCTGCTTTTCTTTGTCGTCCTGCAGGTCCTGTCTGAGCCCGTCGGACCTGCAGAGCACGGAAGGTGAGTCGAACCGTTTCAGTGTCAAAGTCGAATCTGGCGACCGCCCCGCCCGTTCTGCGGGGGGGACTATAAAAGTGTTAAAAGTGGAGATTTGCGCTCGCGGTAATGACACAGTCTCCTGTGAGGTGGCGCTGTTGAGCCTCTCAGGAAGAAGAGTCTCAGTGTAAATATTCCAGCGGAAGCCCTAATTGACGAGCATCTGCTCGAGCACAAGACCGTTTCAGATTTTAAACAGGACTGGCAACCCAAAGGGGTTTTTTATAGACTAATTTGCAGTAGCTAACTGCGGCAGTTATTCTAGTTTAGCAGTTTATACATGTCCTCCTTAGATGGGATATGCTGCAGGGAACGTGGGGTGGGGGTGGTGCGGGGTGTTCCGTCAATGTCGTTTGATGCTAAGAAAGATGAAAGTTCATTTTCTGGGGTGTGCCGTTTGTTTTGGAGTAACACTTCTTCACGCTGAGCATCGTTCAGTAACGCAGATCAAGTGCCTTGGAAACCTGCCTGCCGGTCGTATGCTCCTAAACAAGCCAAATTAATGTCGTATTAAGCACAATTAAACTTTTACATAATAAAGCTCCAAGTATGCCACAGATGGCTTGCTAGATGCTGCGTGTCTGTTGCAGGAAGGACACACAGATGTAGAGCAGATTCAGGCAACGTGCTGGCTGATCTGTCATTAGTCTCACACCCCATTCTCTGCTGATATACTTGAACGTATATGGAAAAGGAAAAAGTGGGTAAATGTGAAAGCTGAACGAGAACGGTGTAAGTCAGATAACACCGTAACGGGCTGCCGTGATGAAGCAGATGTACAAGGGGAAAACAGCGAGGAGATTTCCCATCTGGTAACAGTTAGACTGAGTACTTAATCCAGATCATTCTGTGGCCATTCTGAAGCTCTGGACCGTGGGTTTGTTTCCCTAACCCTCTTGTGGGTTATGGGTCTGTGCGCTTCATTTAGTTTTAGGGGTTTTTCTTTTCTCTCTCTCTTTTTCCATTGCATTCTTTTCTTTTCTCTCGCAGCGAAGACTGTTGTTGGATGATTTGTTTTTCTCGGTGTGCCGTCATTTTTCTCTCTGAAGTTATTTCGCTGGCTTGGTGAGGGGAGTCTGTTCCTCCTTCCGGGTGGTGAAGGTAAAGATTTTCTTTCCTTTCAGCGGATGAAGAGAAGCTGGATGAGAGGGCCAAGCTGAGCGTGGCGGCCAAGAGGTCCCTCTTTCGGGTACTGACCCCCCCAACCCACCCCACACCACCCCCATATCACAGATACATGCATGCAGACATGCAGACACAAGCACACGCACGTACAAACATGTGCATACACACACTCAGATGCGCACGCACACACACACACACATGCAAGCTTCCGTGCACATAAGTGCACATAAACACACACAAACACACACACACACACAGGTCCCATAGTCCATGCCAGCAGAGTCCATGACAGAACACCCCCCCCCCCCCACCCTATCAACACCGCATTCCAAGCCCCTGACTCATTTAAAGCCTCTCCTGTTTGGTTGTGCTGTCAGACGTCCAAACCCGCGGATGATTCGACGCCTACATTCCGACCTCTCCTCCATATCCAGGGCATTACCATGACCCACCCAAGCAAGGCCAGAGGTTATGGGTAAAAGGCAACTTCCAGTCAAGTTCAGTGATGAGAGTTATAACGCTAAACATAATGGCGAGAACCGGCCATTCAGCCCAACAATACTCACCATTTTCCTGACTAAATTGTACCTAGGGATCTGATTACCTACGGACTAGATACTGGAGCATCTAACACTGCCCATGAAGCCTAGTATTGAACATTTATGGCTCTAATACTTGACCTGACAGAATTATGTGGGGAGTAAAGATGCTTTTTAAAGATGTTTTAAAAATATAAACATTATTGTCTATCAGGAAGGATTGTCATTCATTTTAAGTGTCAGTTATTGCTGGGATCCTATTGGTGCATTCCCAGATCTCTCATCTTCCAGGAAGTAGAAAAGTAACCATAGAAGCGCAGCCTCATACACTTAGGACAGCGTGAGGCATTTGTTCTCCATCTCTCACCCCCACCACCCCCCCCTTCTCCCCCCCTCCCATTGGTCCCAGGAGCTGGAGAGGAGCACAGATGGGGGGGTCCCCAAACCCCGCTCCCGAAACGCGGCGGTGGAGAGGCGGCTGAGGCGGGTTCAGGACCGCTCCCACACGCAGCCCGTCACCACACAGGAAGTGGTCATCGCCGCCACGTAAGTCGCCGTATCGGTGGGTTTTCATCAGGAACAGCCCCCCCCGCCCTGTTTTTGGGAGGGGGGGTGGGTTGTTATGGAGATGTTCTTCCCGCAGGTTTGTCGCAGATAAAGCCACAGCCTCAGAAACACGGGACTGGGGAGTCTCCCTTTTCCGAGGGGTTTCTGGATATGGCGGCTGCTTGAAGCCGTTCCAAGTCAGGCCTGAAAATGAGCCTTATATCTGAGCTGCACCACCCCACCCCACCACACCCCCTCCCCCCCCCCATCACCTGATCACCCCCCACCCCCACCACGGCTTCAGACAATGGCATGTCTACTTTATGGGGATGTCTGAACTTTGACCCCTGTTATTTGGTTCAGGTGCAGAGCTAATTGTGATACCCAAAAAATTCTGGTTGTGAATGAAATACCTTTTTAAAGGAAGAGAGAGCTCCTGGACAATTACATGTATAATTTTACCATTCTTTCTGAGCCTGACTGGCTTTCAGATTCAAAGCCAACGCAGAGCCTCCTGATCATATGGAAATTCAGAGTGCAAGGATGACAGGCCTAACTGTGGAACAGTGTTTGGCAGGAGGAGCCAGTCCGTCTGTCATTGCCATCGGCTGACCAAGTCGCTTTTCAAATGTTAATTTGCACTTTGATTTAATCCTTCTGTTTATCTCCCTCTAATCTTTACCCGTCACAGACAGCTGACAATTTAGGAATAATAATGATCTTTTAAAAAATTTTTTTTTTTTTTTTTACCCCACCCACTCTCTGCTCCGTGTGCAGTGCCCCCCCCACCCCGTCCTCACCCCCCACCTCAGCCCGCGTCCCCAGTCCCACAGTAACCAGCAGCGCAGTGACACACTTCAGGTACTGGGGACACGCGTGCGTGTGTATGTGCGTGTGTACGCGCGTGCGTGCGTGCATGTTTGTGCATGGAGCACGTTGGCACCCCTCCTCCCCCCCCCCCCCCGAAACGCTGACTAATGGTGCCGAAATTCCAGTGTCGCACCCACTTCCTGCTTCCTGTTTACCATTTAACAGTTCGGGTTTTCTGGGTACTGTGAACAACTGCTCTGGGGTAATACATGGCTCTTGTTGTCGTGGAGATCATTTTTTATTTTATGATCTGATTTGTCGATGTTCATGTAAGAATTCTGCTGAGAATCGTTAAGTGTGTATCAGTAATTATGTTCAGTCGTTGCACACAGATAAATTTGTCAAAACTGATACTTCATTGTTCCTTCCGAGTCAAAATGAGTGGTTCGGCTCCACAGCGCCCTCTGCTGTCTGACAGAAGTCCCACACTCAAATTTCAAAGCTGCTTTCCTTTTTTTTTTTGCACAGGCATGGTGTGATATTTCTTTCCTTTTTTTATTAGAAACGATTTTTAAGTGTGCTTTGAGGAAAATAAACGTGCCGATGCTGTCTTAAGTTATTATTTTTGTGTAATTTTCCCGAGTCTCGGCCCACTATATTTACAGAAAAGCACACGCTTGCAGCTCATTTTAACAGCGCCCATTTTAACGGTGAGAGACGGGCGGACTGTAAAGGTCAAAGGTAGGGCGTGTTGAGTCAGTGAGGGCTCACATGTCAGCCCCCCCCCGGGTAATCTCACGCGGGGGTCTGATTTTCGACTCGCGCCCAGACGCTGAGGCCCGTAAACCCAAAACTCGACCGGGAGCGAGCCGGTCTCTCCCTCGTCTCTCCGCTGCAACCGAAGACGTTTGACCCCCCGGTCCCGTTCAGCGGTGCCAGGGGCTCGGGGTATCACCTGCTGCCACAAACCTCGTCACTCGACGTCTAACGAGGCTATCGCTTAACGCGTTAGCGTCTTACTGAGGCTATCGCTTAACGCGTTAGCGTCTTACTGAGGCTATCGCTTAACGCGTTAGCGTCTTACTGAGGCTAGCGCTTAACGCGTTAGCGTCTTACTGAGGCTAGCGCTTAACGTGTTAGCGTCTTACTGAGGCTAGCGCTTAACGCGTTAGCGTCTAATGTGGCTAGCGCTTAACGCGTTAGCGTCTAATGTGGCTAGCGCTTAACGCGTTAGCGTCTTACTGAGGCTAGCGCTTAACACGTTAGCGTCTTACTGAGGCTAGCGCTTAACGCGTTAGCGTCTTACTCAGGCTAGCGCTTAACAAACTAGCGTCTAATGGGGCTAGCGCTTAACGCGTTAGCGTCTTACTGAGGCTAGCGCTTAACACGTTAGCGTCTTACTGAGGCTAGCGCTTAACGCGTTAGCGTCTTACTGAGGCTAGGGCTTAACACGTTAGCATCTTACTGAGGCTAGCGCTTAACGCGTTAGCATCTTGCTGAGGCTAGGGCTTAACACGTTAGCGTCTTATTGAGGCTAGCGCTTAACACGTTAGCGTCTTATTGAGGCTAGCGCTACGCTTAGCTCTTACTAGGCTACGAAAATGAGGTCTAGCTCATTAACACGTTAGAGTCTGATGAGGCTCGCGCTTAACACGTTAGCGTCAGGGGTGTTCAGTCTTGTCTGAAAAGGGCCGGTGTGGGGCCAGGTTTCCGTGTTTTAGCGCAGCGCTACGACACCAGATCCAGCTGATTTAACCAATCATGGTCTTCAACCACGACCTTGATGAGCGCAATCAGGCGTGTGGGTACTGGGCTGTAAGCACAGCCTGCTTCCACACCCGCCCCTTTCAGATAGGATCAGGACTCCCCGGATTTAAGGGCTCTAATCTGATTTCATTCTGCCGTACCACAGCCTGGGTGGTGAGCTTGCGTCAGTTTCTGCTCTAATCGCTTCTGATCTGACTAATCTGTACGCACACCAGCAGCAGACCTGGGGCGAATGCTGTATGGCAGTACTACAGCGTATGTTTCCCCTGTGCATCATGGGTAATGGCTGAACACCGCAAGTCTTGAATGTGTTCAGGGGAAAAGGAGGGTAAGGAGTAAATAAAAAAGAAAAATGTCTCTACAGGTGTGGGCTCAGAGGGCAACCAGGTATGCTCACAAATAAATACCTTTTTTTTTTTTTTTGAAGTTGCTTAGTCCGGTCTCAAAGTTAAGAACCAACGGCATGAAATCCCTAATTTCTCTCTAATTGGTGTAGTTCAGACCTTCAATCGCAGCCAGTCACACATCCCATGAACTACAGAGGAAAAGACCAGTCGCAGTGGCTACATCTGCAGGATCCCAGCATGCAACTCACTCGCACGTGTCTCATACAGGCAGTGTGGAACTATAAACATGTCCCGCCTTATAAATGTGAACTGGCTTGTCTGTCAGCTAAGCAGCATGTCTTTAACCCCTTGAAGAGCATGTTTTTTTGGAATGTTTTTTTAATTTTTATTATTCAAACTCAATGTTCTAGAGGTTTCAGTCACCAGCAGTGATTGTTACATCAGCATTGGAATGTTCAGTTAAGAACATTCTAATCACTTATTTATTTACCTCGTGCCTTGAAGGGTCAATACAGTTTTTGGGTGACACTGCTTGTAGGCTGTGTGACACACACACAGATTGTATGATGTGTGTACTGTCCCCACCACCATCACCCCCCCCCCTACCCCCCCCACAGTCTGCAGGCCTCGTCCCAGAAGGGGTCGGTGGCCCGAGAGTCCTCCCTGGGGAAGGAGGCGGAGGAGACGCGCTCCCTGGGGGCGGGGCCTAGCGAGCAGGGCCCGGAGGAGCCCGACCTCTCCACCCTCAGCCTGGCGGAGAAGATGGCGCTCTTCAACCGCCTCTCGCAGCCGGCGCCAGGGCGGGGCCAGGACGGCGCCAGGGCCGACGCCCGCCACCGCAGATCCCACGCCCGCTTCCAGACCCAGCCAATCACGCTGGGAGAGGTGGAGCAGGTGCGTTGCACACGCAGGGACGACGGCACTGGATTATACTGCTAAATTTCTGCATTCGTCACTCAAAATTGCACTCACAATCCAGTACGCACACTTAGTGTTTATTAAATAACTCCTATTGGCTTGGTGGGTTGTCAATCAGGTGAATAGGTTTTTGTTTTCAGTCACTTGCTAATAATCTCCTAAACGGTGTTGATCAGGAAAATTTGTGGAACCCTTTGATCCCTCCGATACTGTTGCATTCTGGGTATTCTCGTGCAGGCAGTGTTTTCCGCAGAGGGTGTTCCTGCTGTTGGCGTGTTATTGTGATGTCACAATGCCCTCTCGCCCTCTGTTCATGAGGGAGATGAATGTCCTGCTGTTGGCATGTTATTGTGATGTCACAAACCCTCTCGTTCTTTGTTCAAGGGAGAGATAGATGTCCTGCTGTTGGCATGTTATTGTGATGTCACAAAGCCCTCTTGCCCTTCCTTCAAAGGGGGAGGAAATAAAGTTGTGCAATGAGAGATTTCCTGTTGGTTCCCAGCTCCATGTCAGAAGTGCTTTCCTGCTGGATGAACACAACACACTTCACATTGTGCAACCCTTAACTCGTGAGGTTTCTAGTTCAAAGTTACAGCACAAAGATGCATTCGGCCTCTGAGACATCATGTATCATGTAGATTTAGAAGGCAAAGCTTCTGAAATGTTGACTGTGTTGGGTGCATATTAAGCAATATTGTTTGTATCGTCTTATGTACAACTATGTGCCTCTATAATACATAATTAATGAATTCACAAAGTCAATCGGAATTTGTGGATAAATGCTTAATATGCCCAACCCCCAAACCATATTACATTACCTGGATTTAGCAGACACTCTTATCCAGAGCGACTTACACAACTTTTACATGGCATTTACATTTATACAGCTGGATTTATACTGAAGCAATGCAGATTTAAGTAACTTTTCTCAAGGGCACAACAGCAGTGTCTTACCTGGGAGTCTAACCAGTGACCTAACCAGTAACACGACCGACACCTTGCCCATTACACCACACTCTTCCTCACCCTGGTGCCGCGGCTGAAGCAGTGTAAGTGAACCTAGCCTGTCTCTGGCGCAGGACGTAGCCCCAGCACAGCCCGTCCCATTGGCTAACGGCCCCGTAGCCCAGCCCCAGAGAGACGTTAACAGTGAGAAAGTAAGGAGCGTCCGTCCGTCCGTCCGTCTGTCCGTCTGACTGGTGGTGCTTGGCGTTTTGCATCCGATGCATTGTACAGCCTGGCCCCCGGGACTCCCTGATCTGTACCTCCCCGAACCCCCCCCCCCCCCCCCCCCCCCCCGCCCAGTGCAAGACTTGGGGTACAGATCATGAGATTCCATGACCGGAAACCTTCGCCCCCCTGGCCACCTCTAGAACCACACAGTGGCTGCCTTGTGTTTTTGAAGAGATAGCCAATGGGCAATCAGAATATAATATTACACGTCTGTGTGGTCATGTCATGCCAAAAAGATGGAAATAAACTTTGGAATGATTTTTGAATGAATACACTTTTGGGATGGCTTTGCTTTGGACGTGTGATACTTTTTGTTTGAGTCATAATTGCCTCCTTGAGGACATATTTATTTATTTGTTTGTTTTATTAGAATTTTATTTGGCTTGTATAGACTCTTATAGAAGCTTTGTCACTCCTGAGATGACCGTGAGCATGCCGGTATGAAGCTGAAGTGTTATTTCTGCTGTGATGAAGATGACCAGGGGATGGGACGCCATGCGCTTCCTCCCTGACAGGAAGTGCGGTTTGAATGTGCGAGCTTTGTACAGAATGACGTCTTTACCCTGGAGTGTGTGCTGGTTTTTGCTTTGGGCTAAAAAAAAACCAGCATCTGGAAAGGATTCCTTTTAAAAACCATCAGTGACTTGGTTTTGAATTTTTTGTTTTTGTTACCTCTGTGATGCTGCAGGTTTTGTCTGGCTTGTGTTGACATTTTCCCCCAGGGGGAGAATAATGCACTTTGCTTCATAGCGGACGGGTTCTGAAGTCGATGGTTTCCTTCGTCTTTGTGTAAATTAATGGCAAAGCCAAAGACGTCACTTTCAGAGTCAGGGACGCAAGGTCCAGCCTTTTGAATAGTCTGGCTAAGTGCTCCTGCGAGTGAGTGCCTATGGGCTTTAATACAACGTGACTTTAAATAGATGGACTGGTCTTTGTCTCTGTACGTATTCAGAGCAGGTCCTGTCCCATCACGTCAATATCAGTGCTGCTGATTTTAATGTAAAACCATCTGGAAATGTAATGTGGTGTTTTTGTTTTGGGTTTTTTTGTGTTTGTTCTGAAAGTGATGTCTTTACATTGAGAATTGCGTGGATGATGGTTGTCTATCCATCCATCCAGCCGTTATCTGTACTCGCTGATTCCTGGTCAGGGTCGCAGGACGTGCTGGAGCCTATCCCAGCATGCATTGGGCAAGAGGCAGGAATACACCCTGGACAGTTGGCCAGTCCGGATGATGGTTGTGATGCCATTTATTTTTTGGTTGAGGATTAATTAGCATATTTGAAGATTGTCTAATATAGCCAGTATCTTTTAAAAATTTAATTAAAAAAAAATTTTAAGCATTCATTTCCAGCCCTCCTGTTCCCTGTGAATGGACAGGGTCCAAGGCATGTCACCCAGCTGCACTGGTTCTGTAAAGGTGCCGTTTTTGCTAGCAGCAGCTGGAGCTGCAGTGCATCGTCATGACCAGAGGGGGCGCTCCGCATGGCATGTGATGACATGTAGCAGCAATCGAGTCGGAAGAGGTGGAGTGTATATACGGCATGATGAGTCTGCTGTTGTCTGACCTCACCCCCTGTTTCTCCCCCCCCCCCCCCCCTCGGGTTCCACAGCTGCAGAACGGAGGCGGGGTTAAGATGGGGGCGCTGTCCGCCTCCGTGGTCCGATCCGCCACGACCGGCACGGTCTCTACCGCCCACGCTGGCGAGATCCACCTGGGCAAGTCCACCGCCGTCGTGTGCCCCCCCCAGCCCCCCAGCCGAGGGAAACGTGACAGAGCTGTCGCCAGGCAACAGGGTCTGATTGACATTAGCATGACGAGCACCGCTGTCGCCGAGCCCCGCCCCCAGCCTCTCACAGAACTCCGCCCCCAGCCTCTCACAGAACTCCGCCCCCAGCCTCTCACAGAACTCCGCCCCAGCCACTCTCAGAGCCCCGCCCCCAGCCTCTCACAGAACTCCGCCCCCAGCCACTCTTAGAGCCCCGCCCCCAGCCTCTCACAGAGCCCCAACCTCTGCCTCTCTCAGAGCCCCGCCCCCAGCCTCTCATAGAACTCCGCCCCCAGCCTCTCACAGAACTCCGCCCCCAGCCTGTCACAGAGCCCCGCCCCCAGCCTCTCTCAGAGCCCCACCCCCAGTCTTACATAGAGCCACAGCAGTCAGAAATCAGGCATTATGGCTCAGTGCCAACCAACCGGAGATGGGAGGAGGAGAGAAGAGTGAGGGAGGAGGAGGAGAGAAGAACAAGGGAGGAGGAGGATAGAAGAACAAGGGAGGAGGAGGAGAGAAGAGCATGGGAGGAGGAGAGGAGAAAGCAGGAGGAAGAGGAGAGAAGAACAAGGGAGGAGGAGATGAGAAGAATCAGGGAGGAGGAGGCAAGAAGAGCGTGGGAAGAGGAGAGGAGAAAGCAGGAGGAGGAGGAGAGAAGAACAAGGGAGGAGGAGGTGAGAAGAATCAGGGAGGAGGAGGCAAGAAGAGCATGGGAAGAGGAGAGGAGAAAGCAGGAGGAGGAGAGAAGAATGAGGGAGGAGGCGCAAAGAGCATGGCAGGAGGAGAGGAGAAAGCAGCAGCAGCAGGAGGAGGAGAGAAGAATGAGGGAGGAGGCGCAAAGAACGTGGCAGGAGGAGAGGAGAAAGCAGCAGGAGGAGGAGAGAAGAACGAGGGAGGCGGAGGCAAGAAGAACGAGGGAGGAGGAGAGAAAGCAGGAGGAGGAGAGAAGAGTGAGGGAGGAGGAGAGAAGAGCATGGGAAGAGGAGAGGAGAAAACAGGAGGAGGAGGAGAGAAGAATGAGGGAGGAGGAGGAGAGAAAAAGATGGAAGGAGGAAAGAAGAAAGAGGAGGGAGGAAGAGGAAAGGCTCCTCCTCTCTCCGGACGGGGAGAGACAGCAGCTCCAGCCCCTCCCCCCAGAGAGGAGCGGGGAGCGGCGTGCGGTGGCTGACCCCCCCTGGAGGAGGGAGGGGGAGGGCGGGGCTGACCCCCCCTGGAGGAGGGAGGGGGAGGGCGGGGCTGACCCCCCCTGGAGACGCGAGGGAGTGGGCGGGGCTGACCCCCCCTGGAGGAGCGAGGGAGTGGGCGTGGCTGACCCCCCCTGGAGGAGCGAGGGAGTGGGCGTGGCCTACCAGCACCGGCAGGAGCAGAGGAGCTACCTGAGGGAGCTGCACCAGGCCGACGGCGTCTTCAGGGCCAAGCCGGGCATTGTGGGTAAGCAGGAAGGGCGTGGCGACGTTGGGGGGTGTGCGGTTTCTTAAAATTATCCTTGTGTGCGTGGTCCGCACCGAGATCTCCCTCATGGCCCCTGCTCTCCACACACACACACACACACACACACACACACACACACACACACCCTCTCTATCTCTCTCTCTCTCACACACACACAC